>NC_079414.1:25972816-25975316 GCF_026213295.1 Gadus chalcogrammus | reverse complement strand
GCAGGGATCCCTCAAGTTCCACTCTCTCCGTCGTTCAGTTCCCTGCGACGGCGGTGGCTGAAAAGTACTATTTATCCTTAGTGTATCGTAATGGCTCATGGCTGTTAATATGGGGACGAATTCTCTGTGTGCGTCCGTGTGTGTGTGTGTGTGTGTGTGTGTGTGTGTGTGTGTCTGTGTGTGTGTGTGTGTGTGCGTCTGTGTGTGTGTGTGTGCCTGTGTGTGTGTGTCTGTGTGTGGCTGGATGAAGGGGAACCCAAAGGAGCAGGTATGGAGAGGACGATAGACACGCTAGGCAGGGGTGGTGGAGTGAGGATGGTGATGACGATGAGGACGATGAAGACGATGGTGGTGATGATGAGCGTGACGACGAGGAAAGAAGTGATGAATGATTAATGACGCTGACGATGGTGGTGCCAATGATGACAGTGATAACGATGATGGTTGTGGAGATTATTATGAGGAAGATGATGATGACGATAACGATGGTGATGACGAAGATGATACCGATGATCTTCGATTTACCCTGTTTGTGTGTGTGTGTGTGTGTGTGTCTGTGAGAGAGAGTGTGTGATGGCGTGATGACAATGATAACGATGATGGTTGTGAAGATTATTACGAAGATTATAATGTAGTAGACGATGATGAGGACAACGACTGTGAAGATAATCGTGGCGATGATGATGACGATGCAGACAACAACGACGAAGACGACGATGATGATGATGGGAAGACAAAAATAAAAGGCATAGATGGGAATGTCTAAGAATAGGCCACATTACTCCAGGAGAGAGCTGCAGGCGGCGAACCCAGGAGGGGCTGCTGGGAAGTGTAGTCCACGGGAGTGGAATGGAGAGGGAAAAGAGAGAGTGAGAGTAGTGTGGTCGGGCAGAGTGAGCAAGGCACTTTGGGCTAATGGCCTGTTGCCTAGGCTGACATGGAGTATACAGTAATCTTTGTGGGGTTTTATAGGATTAACTGTTCAATAGCACTTCTGTAGCTTTTTACAACTCCACACGGGCTCTATTTATTAAACAGCCTCTGAGAGGCACATCGCAGATAGCATCAGCCTTTCAAATCATTTAGGAGAGAGAGGCAGGTAAGTGTTCTGGAGCTGAACGCTGTCCCTTACAGTCGTGTCGACTGGAGGGGAAATGGGCTTCAGTGGGGGAAGTTGCTGAATTACATTACTTGAAGGACCCTGGATGTGTTTATGAATTCTAATAAACATGGTCATAATACGAAATACAGCCGTGCATTGTCCACGTCTGGTGTGTGCACACAATTGTGTTTGGTTCGTCGGCTGATTTGTGTGTGTGTGTGTGGGTGGATGTGTGTTTGTTCATGAAAGTGTGCACCTTTTCCTTTTTTTGGCAGCACATATGTGTAACTGCTTTTTGCTTGAAGACAGTTGCCATGGTGACGGTGCTAAACGTTCTGTTTGTGTGTCTCCTGAATAACATATTCCATAGCCTAATATCGTGTTTTGGTGTATAGGCTGGGGTAAGGATGTCTGATAGTGTAAATGTACTCGCACAGGGCCGGGTTCATGTTGACTGTGGGCTACATTCAATTTAGCTGTGTGTGAATAAATATAGAATAATATGAAATATATGTAGGACATTCAATATGTTTACAGAGGCAGTTGCAAAAAATATGGCTCATATAACACAAGGAGAGAGTGAGAGGGAGTAGGATATGGAGAGAGGGTGTGATATGGAGAGAGAGAGAGAGAGAGAGAGAGAGAGAGAGAGAGAGAGAGAGAGAGAGACTAGGAGAACTAGTACAAGCGTAAGTATATCCATGTTGAGACAGCCCCCTCTGTGGTTGTAATAATCATTAAGACTAATTGCTGTAGAACCACCAGCTTTTGTGAGCCACCCGTTTAAAAACTGCTTCTGAAAACAAGGCTGGTAGATTCAGCCCTTGATGCTTTCATTGCAAATATAATAAGACCGGACCTCGTTTGACGTCTAAAGTCATGGTAAATGGGAAAGGCAAGATAGAGAAAGAATAGAGAAAGAATACAGACAACAGAGATGGCGAACAGAAAGCTGCAGAAAATGAATCAAATGGTAGAATCTACAAAAAGGATAAAATTGTATCGGGTGACACGGTATTGAAAGTCTGCCTCTATGCTCCCATTATAACAGCTCACAGTTATTTTTTTAAGAGCTAACATTGCTGACGAGACCCCAGCTCTGGGATTCATCCAGAGAGGCTCTAGTGCCATCTTTTGGTGGCGATAGGTACTGCTTCAAACACTGTGTCACGAATCTTTTCGAAAATAATGAATAGAACTGGCATACGTTTACTTACTCATATGTGAACTAAGATGAAGAGACAGGCATATATGGATCAATTATGTTTTAACAAATGCGGACAAAATACTCCCAAGTCGAATGGTGTGTGGTAGTTGTGACAGTGTGTGTATTTGTGTGTGGGTGCGGGTGGATGTTTGTGTTTGTGTGCTTGCGTGTGTTTCTGTAGGTGTGTGTGT
>NC_079414.1:25962816-25965316 GCF_026213295.1 Gadus chalcogrammus | reverse complement strand
ATCCCCGGTTAAACAACATTTTAATAATAGATAGCATCTGTTCCACACTGTTTTTATCTGAGAAAAAGTGAAAAGGGAGTGTGCTTGTCCTTTCATGCCATGAATCTTAAACCAATTGTGGAGTCCCCTTGGACGAAAGCGTCTGTTAAATAACTAAATATTAAACATTCACATATGGCTACAAAAGGTGGACATTTGGTGGACGGAAGACAAGTGAATACTCCTTCTGGTGCATGTGGCGCGGAGGAAACTCTGATCTTCTGAAGTCCCAGGGCTGCTCTGGTCCGGGCATCACAGGGAGACAGCCAGCACCCGCACACAGATGGTCCGAACATGGAGACGCCGGAAATCACAAGCAGCCCGGGCGCGATGGCAAAGGCCCAGGGAGCAGGCAGAGTGAGAGAGAGTCTCACCCCAGCCGCAATATGCTCCGTTAGATAAGCCTGGCTCCATTTGTTTTTTGGTGACATATCGGGGGAATGTGATTCCGAAGGAATGTTTGGGTTTTCTTTGGGATTCTTTGGGAACAGTTGTACGAGAATAATGAGTTAGTGCTTGCCGATACCACGCTAACTAGTTTAGCTAGTGTCAACCATGACCAGTAGTGGGTCATGGTTGAAGTGTTGAATCCTACATTAAGTGCATCTTCGTTTTGAGTAGTTCTTTAACCTTGTTCAGGGTTTTTGTTCTGTCCACCTTATTCAGCATTCTACTACTTTTACATCAACTCACCCTGTACAATGTGATTAACATTTTGTTAAATTGTCAAGTAACCTTGCAGATAAATGATGACAACATTGAAAATGGCCAAGGGGTCGAATTCTTCATTTGTATAAATCCCAGCTGGCAGGTAACTCGATGAGGGTGCGGAATAAACATGTTTGTTCCGGCTTTAATCATTTCAAGAAATAAATGTTTTGGGAGGCTTTTCTGCTGGCGCAGCAGCACTGATGAAATGGTTAAGCGTTTTTGCCCCATTGTTTTGTTACCATTCAAAGCGAGATGACTGCATAGGACCCGGGAACACCGCATTCGTGGTTTCATCATTCGGGTTCTCTTCCACTCCCAGCCCCTGAATGCATAGATGCACACAGACACATGCAAATACAAACACACACAGAAATACACACACACAAAAAAAACTAACACAAATACTGTGTCTGCCTGGGTGTCTTTGAGAGAGAGTGAGAGAGGGAGAGAGAAACAGAGAAGGAATAAGACGACGGAGAGAGCGCAAATTGACTGCCACGTGTCACACAGACACAAACACACACACACACACACACACACACACACACACACACACACACACACACACACACACACACACACACACACACACACACAACTACACACAAAAAAAAACGAACACAAACACACACACACACTGTTTTGCTCTCTCTCTCATCTTCCTTGGAGAAATGCATTGCCGGAACAGAATGTACAGTATATTTGTGGCAGTGTTTCTGTGTCTGTGCCTGCCTGTGTGTCGATGGAAGCGACTTTACCTTTAAAACAGCCTGTCCTCTAAAGGTTAACAGACAGTTCAGGAGTAAGCCGCATCTCTAACCACCGCAGACTGTGGGAGGCCGGATGATACCCCAAGATAGGGGAGGTGTTATGGGAATGTGAGTGCACGTGTAACCACCTTGTGCATGGTGTATCCATGGTGTGTGTGTGTGTGTGTGTGTGTGTGTGTGTGTGTGTGTGTGTGTGTGTGTGTGTGTGGTGTGTGTGTGTGTGTGTGTGTGTGTGTGTGTGTGTGTGTGTGTGTGTGTGTGCACATGTTTTGTGTGTATGTAAATGATGTTTGTGTGTATTAAATGATGTGTATGTATGTTTGTGTGTGCAAGTGCATGGTGTGGTGAGTTTCAAAGGTGTGTGTGTGTGTGTGTGTGTGTGTGTGTGTGTGTGTGTGTGTGTGTGTGTGTGTGTGTGTGTGTGTGTGTGTGTGTGTGTGTGTGTGTGTGTGTGTGTTCAGACCTGCAGGTGGTGGGTTGACACAGAGGGGATTCAACCAAAGAACAAGAAGTTAGGGAACTAGAACATCAGAGACAGCGGGAAGGAGAGACCAAGCAGCAAGACAAAGAAAATAAAAGAGTGTGTTTGTCTTTTGCATTTGGGTGCAAGTGTGAGACATGTGTTTGCCTTTGTGTGTGTGTGTGTGTTTGTGTGTGTGTGTGTGTGTGTGTGTGTGTGTGTGTGTGTGTGTGTGTGTGTGTGTGTGTGTGTGTGTGTGTGTGTGTGTGTGTGTGTGTGTGTGTGTGTGTGTGAGAGAGTGCGATTTAAATGTGTGTGTGTGTGGGGGGGATGGATAGGTGAGAAGACATTTTTTACATTTAAATGCACTTTGTGGGAAAAAAGTGAGAGAGAGAGAGAGGACAAGAGAGAGAGAGAGAACGAGAGAGGGGATGATATAGAGGGAGTGAGAGAGAGAGAGAGAGAGAGAGAGAGAGAGAGAGAGAGAGAGAGAGAGAGAGAGAGAGAGAGGGAGAGGGAG
>NC_079414.1:25954856-25962716 GCF_026213295.1 Gadus chalcogrammus | reverse complement strand
CCCCCCCCCCCCCCCCCCCCCCCCCCCCCCCCCCCCCCCCCCCCCCCCCCCCCCCCCCCCCCCCCCCCCCCCCCCCCCCCCCCCCCCCCCCCCCCCCCCCCCCCCCCCCCCCCCCCCCCCCCCCCCCCCCCCCCCCCCCCCCCCCCCCCCCCCCCCCCCCCCCCCCCCCACCCCACGACGAGGAGGCTTCACCGTTACCGTTTCACACCGACCCCCCTCGGCTTCACTTTCTCGTTTCACTCTCTCTCTCTCTCTCTCTCTCTCTCTCTCTCTCTCTCTCTCTCTCTCTCTCTCTCTTTCTCTTTCTCGTCCGCCTTTTTGAATCTCAGGCATCCGTTTCACTCGTTCACCTCAGGTGTTATTTTTTTCTCTCTCTCTACTCCTGCTAATCGGTTGACATATACCTCCCTCCCACACACACTCACTCACACACAGACACACCGCGAACACCAACCCACCCACAACACACACACACGCACACACACGCATACACACACACAGACACACACACACACACACACAGACACACACACACACACACACACACACACACACACACACACACGCACACGCACACGCACTCACACACCCACACACACGCACACGCACACACACACACGCACACACACACACACACACACACACACACACACACGCACCAGACACTTCGCCCACTTACTCAATCTCGGCATCCTTCAAACTCTGAAGCGGGAATGACACATTGGTGCCGGGGCTAAACGTCGCGTCGGTCGTGCTAATTGCACGCTAACCGCATGATGACTGAAAACATTTGCACCGATACGAAAAAAAAAAATACCGCCGGGCATTGTTGATGGTTGTCATGGCAACACGACTAACAAACCCTTGCGACGGCAGTTTTTCTATGGTTAGCCCTGAGTCCCCCAAATACACACCAACCCGATGTCAAGGAGAAATATTACCAAAAAATTTAAGTTGTCTTTATAAGACTTTATAAGAGAAGAAGGTCTTACGATTTGTGTGATATTACATTTACAATCAGGACATTCAGCAAACGCTTTTATCCCAAGAGAATTACAAGTAACCCAAGTACAAGTACATTCCTCAGAAGAAAGAGAAACAAATATACATCGCTGTCTGTACGGTAAGGACTGTACGGTAAGGACTTGGCACTTGGTTCATAGAACCAAGTGCCAAGCACTAGCAATCACAAGGTTAGCCCATTCCCCGTATATATTAAGGTGACCAGATTTCTGAAATGAAAATCTGGGACATTTTTCAATGTGGTGGTGAAAGTAAGTACTTTTTCATGTATTTTAACCAGCTTTTATTACACAAAAGGTCAGATGCGCCTTTTGGGGGCGAAAAGTTAGGACAATTCTGAGGGCCCGTGACTGACAGGGGCCCTGAAAAAATATTAGAACATTAGTCATGTTAATAAAAAAACATCATTAATGGATTTTAATAGAGAATCAAATTAATAATTAAACAAACACTCAGCTCTTCTCTGGTGATGCGTTAAATGACTACCGTAATAACTGGTGTTTGAGTCTGCTCGCATTTCTCCCCCATTCAGTGTCAAAATCGGGGACATCTCCGGGGACAGCTTTGACCGGGGACAGATCACCGAAATCGGGGACGTCTGGACACCCTTACCGTGTATAGCAAACATAGGCAGGATAAGATGCTACAGTATGCTAACTCATTTTTGATCGGAGGGGTTGTTCATGGAGGATGGATCTTTGGGGTTGTGGCCTCACCCCCTATGAAGTCCCTCGATCCGGGATTAAGGCGTGGGCCACCCAGGATGATATGTTATTGTAAAACATAAGAAACATTCAGCCTCGCTTAGCTGGAGGTAAATCGTCTCAAGGGGCTCTGAGGGAGTCGGGGGATAACAACATAACAAGTTAAGGCAATTATAAAAGCCATATGTTCCTCTCGCTCCACTTTGGCTCCTAGTAATCGATTGCCCACAGTTTTAAGTATTTCCCGGTGCCAAATCGTACAGCTTTGGGCTGGTTTCCTTACCGTAGGCTGTCGTGTGTGTGCGACTGTGAGAATCAGGTCAATATGTGATTGAAAGTCTCCCAAAGAGTACTTAGGAAAAGATTGTGAGACACAAAGGAATTTAGTTAATATTGATGGAAGAAGACAAGGACGAGTGTTTTGGTTTTCGGTTATTTAAATACCTATTGATCTCTCCCCGGTGACTAATATTGGGTCCCCTGCTTTGTGTGTGTGTGTGTCTGTGTGTGTGTGTGTGTGTGTGTGTGTGTGTGTGTGTGTGTGTGTGTGTGTGTGTGTGTGTGTGTGTGTGTGTGTGTGTGTGCCTACATGTGTGTGTTTTTGTGTGCCTGCACATGTGCATGTATTTGCGTGTGTTTGTGTTTGTATGTGTGTGTGTGTGTGTGTGTGTGTGTGTGTGTGTGTGTGTGTGTGTGTGTGTGTGTGTGTGTTTGTGTGTGTGCATGCAGACACACTTGTGTGTGCGTATGCCTGCCCATGTGCATGCGTGTGTGTGTGTGCGCTTGTGTCTAAGCCTTTATGTTCATTCGTGTGTGTTCGGGTGGGAACGAGACAGAGGAAGTTACACGGACCAGAAAGAAGTAGATCATTGCTCTACTTTAGGAGTATTCTAACTAGCGCCGTGGGGATCGCTCTCCCCTGCCCGTCTCCCTAGTGATTGGTCGGCAGCTCTCATTTATCCGGGAGCAGGTGTTGACGTAACCGCCTCCTCTGATCGGTTAGTGCGTCTATTAATGATCAACGATGATTTCCTGGCGCTCCTGTCTGCCGCACAGACTCAACCGGCTCAGCAGAGTGCTAGACAATCGAGTAATCAAGGCTTCACTGCAGCAAATAGGGGATAGCGTTAATGTGTGTAATGACATACTCATCCTCCCCGTCCCCCCGGGGAATTGGAAAAAAAAACGTCCAGAGTTGAAGTGGACCGACCGAATCGCAGACCCATTTTCGAATCAAGCCTGTGCGTTCCGTGTTGTTATGACGGACGTCGTCTTTTGTGTGTGAGCCGGTGGGAGATGAGGCCCAGCTGCCGACAACGCCGTGTTGGCTTTTAAACCGCACCTTACTTGGATCAAAGCACACTCCGCCAATAAACGCTCCTCGCAGAAGAGGCTGAAAGGTCTTCTTTTATTGTTCCGTTTGGTGAAACATAAATGATTAAGTATCTCCGGTGGGAAACGCCTTTGCGAGCGGCACTAAAAGTATTCGATAGCCGCGGTATAAACGCCGGTCGTATCAACTCGGAGGAGTCCTATAAAACCCTCTGATTGCCGTAAATGCCTTCGTCCTCAGCAATGAGAATCCACGCGGGCATTCCTGTATTTAATAGAGTGCAGCGTCGAAAAACTTGGATGCTGGCCATGAGCATTGGTGCTAATGTACTTTATTTTTACTTTGGTGAATAAGTGGTGTCGATTTGCTGAGCTGGATGCCAAATCCGGAGTACGAAATCCATATCAATGGCGGAGCGTTCATTAATATATAATATGTCACGACCAGTTGTACCAGTCTCTGTGTCGCTGCCGGATCAGTGAGCTACCAACGTCGGGGCGTGCTTCAACATCTTGTAATGGAAATCCTATAGGTGTGCACGAGAAATACAAAGTGATACGCTGTAGTCATATGAATTCAGTCAGACTCTATTTTGGTTCCGGGGAGCTGCTGAAACGGCAACAGTGATAGCGGTTTGGAGTCAACAGGCTGCCTGGGGTATGACAGAGGGGAGGCTTTGAGAGGCGCAATAGGAGACGCAGGGATCAATACCCCCATGGCTGGCAACACGCTCATGTTGCCTGCCAATCGATCACTCAGCTTTATGCTTACTCCAGCAAAGGCAGGCAGTGTGACAGACAATATGTGCATGCGATGTTTGGGGCCAAAGAACTGCAGCAGCCACAGCCTCAGCCACGGCTTTTATTGAGTGTTTAAGTATAATTTGCCGGTTCAACTGAAGGCAGAATCATCCTTGTTGGTTCTGCTGATTCTCCCAAAGTGTCTCCTAATTTATTTATGTGTTGCTTTTGTTTTCGTTCAGTAGACTTTTAACCTTGATACAAACACAAGCTTCTGTGCGCTCGAAGGATCTCAGTCATGTCTCGTTGTAGACGCAAAACAAATCAGTTGTGGTGCCTACGCACGCGTCTACCTGTGTTGAAGAGGAAACACGAGTAAACACGACTTCGTCGGGCGATGATGAATACAGGCCCACCGGTCGCCTCCCATGTAAAACATTATCATATCACCAAGTGACACGAGAGCGCTGCGAGGCTTGCCAGCAGTGCCAGCCTAGTCATTTCTTTCCCCATGAATATTGTATCTCCAGATCCACCACCTCCTCCACCACCTCCTCCTCTCTTGCTCTCCTCTCTCTGTGGCAGCTCTGTCAAACGCGGGGGCCTAGACTCTGGGAAACACAGGCTTCCACCGCCTGCAGTCGGGATCTGGGGCCTGTCCATGTACCGTCGGTGCCTGCTTTGTGCTTGACGTGAGCAAAGGGAGAGAGGGAAAGATGGGGAGAGGGGGAGCTGTGAGGGTGGAGGGTGGTGGTGGTGGTGGAGGAGGAGCCAGGGGGTTGGTGGAGGAGAGTGTGGTGAGATGGGGATGGGGGAGGAAGACAAAATGGGAAAAATAGGGGGACAGGGGGGTAGGAGGGGGGCGTGATGGTGATAACTTCAAAGACAGACCCCCAGCAAAAGCGCCTAAGGATTCCATCTGTCAGCAAGATGGGTTGAAATATTGTAGGATAAAAAAAAAAAGCTGGCATGTGTGCTCACACATGCACACCATCACATCAGATGCACACACTTGTAAATAAACTTCTGAGGCGTGCCAGCGACCACGAGAGGCGATGCCGTTGAAAAACATGGTGTGTTTTTTATTTCAATCCTTTGTTGAGAATTATAGAATAATGGTTGCTTTATCCTTTAAGCACAATGGAAGCGTTTTGGAGCTAAATCGAGATGTTTACAAAAAGGAAAAACCTATAATTACAAGTCCTCGTTGCGGCATTAAGGAGATTGTTGGAGACACAGGCAAGGCCTGGTAGTTCTAAACAAAAAGTTACTTGAACCAATAAGAGAAGCTAAACGGTCAAATGCAAATGAGACAATGAACATGAAACATCTTGATTTGATTACAGTTTAAGCAGCTGCTGTTCTGAAAAGACAAATTGCCATGGCAAGAATAAACGATTTTTTGATTGTATTCAATTTCCCTATATACGTTTTTTCTTTGGTGCTGAGCTGAAAATGTTTCCATGGAATTTGGTGTGGCAACCGAATGCCATCGGAAAGAAGCTTAATATTGTAAAAGGACTATCTGAGCAAGCTCACATATCCTGTGTCTGTACATTGCTTTGAGAGAGAGAGAGAGAGAAAGAGAGAGAGAGAGAGAGAGAGAGAGAGAGAGAGAGAGAGAGAGAGAGAGAGAGAGAGAGAGAGAGAGAGAGAGAGAGAGAGAGAGAGAGAGAGAGAGGTCCTCCTGGCTCCCCACTTTATACTGTGAAGAACATAATAACAGCAGAGACAAGTCAGGGAAAGCCAGCATGGCTCAGTACTTAAATGCCACAGTCTTGACAGGGATAATAACAGCGGCAGGAGTAATATATTCATGCATACGTAGTGTGATCCGTCTCAGCCCCAGCCGGAAGGAGAAGCACTCCAGCTGAATCACCATCCCGGGCTCCCCGAGAGCCAATCAACCACAGCAGGGCGTAAAAGGTAAGGCACTGACGCACACATGCTCCCACACACTCACACCCACACACACACACACGCACACAAACAAACAGACATGTACACACACACACACACATACACACACACACACACACACACACACACACACACACACACATACACACACACACAACCACACAGACATGTACACGCATGTACACACATACCCACACCCAAACAGACATGTTCACACACACAGACAGACAAAGACACACGGACATGTATACATGTACACACGCACGCACACACACAACCACACCACCACACACACACAACCACACAGACATATACACGCACACAGACAGACATAGACACAGGGACATGTGCACGCATGTATACAAACACACAAGCATCGATGTACACACAGATATGTACACACGCCCAGACACATTTAGTCTCATGTACACTCACCCCCATGCACAGACACACACCTGCACACACAGCGACACTTACATACATGCACACCCACAAAGTGCAAAGTAGTAGGGTAGGCATCAACGCACTCGCACACACTCACATGCACACACACACACACACAACCACGTACACCCCCACAGCCATTTGCACATACCCACCCACCCACATAACTGCACACTGTCATTTCGGTGAGTGTGTTTGTGTGTTTGTGCCAGTGAGTCTGTCTCTGTGTGTGTGTGTGTGTGTGTGTGTGTGTGTGTGTGTGTGTGTGTGTGTGTGTGTGTGTGTGTGTGTGTGTGTGTGTGTGTGTGTGTGTGTGTGTGTGTGTGTGGTTGTGTGTGTGTACATGTCGGTCATGTCTCTGTGTGTGTCCATATATGTCTGGATGTAGGCTGGTTTTAGTGTTTATGCTATTCTTTGTGAAAAGGTTAGGGTGTGTGTGTGTGTGTGTATGTGTGGTTGTGTGTGTGTACATGTCGGTCGTGTGTGTGTGTGTGTGTGTGTGTGTGTGTGTGTGTGTATGTGTGTGAGTATGTGTGTGTGGTTGCGTACATGTCTATGTTTGTGTGGGTGTGTATGTGTGTAATTGCCAAGTGCAAAAACTAAAAGCTTGTATTTTCAACAGAATCTTCTTACACCACAAACCTGCGTGACTAAATACGCCATTCATACATAGTGAATACAAAAGTTGGGCTATGTCTTACGCAACGGTTGTGCGATCGTCTCGACCCCCCCTGCTGTCACCATAGACTTCTGTTAAGCAGATAGAATCAAGCAATACTCCTAGTGGGATTGCAGCATTGTTGCTAGGGTGAAGGGATTTCTGACGTCTTGCACAACATTGTCATTAAATAAGCAAAGGCGCGACATCTGAAAGGGCATCCATGGTGAACTATTCTAACTGGATCGGGTATGGAATCTGTTTGGAATCCAATTTGATTGGATGATGGCTCTCAGTGTGCTACTGAATAAGGAACAACAAGATGTAGGACCAGTGCCTGAAGGTATTTTGTCTCTCTCTCTAATCCATCTCTCTCTCTCTCTCTCTCTCTCTCTCTCTCTCTCTCTCTCTCTCTCTCTCTCTAATCAGAAACGTTTATAGCTGTATCCCATCCGGCAGAAGAGAGGAGTAATAAGGAAAGCAAAGTAAAAAAAGAGAAGAAAATCAATACACAACCGAGTCAGAAGGAGGTAGAAGATAAATACACAATGGATTGCAGTTGAAGAAGATATCTCAAGAAGATAAAAGCAACCATCTGTGATGTGGGCGGATGATGTGGACCCTCTTGATGATCCAAAGTGGGGCGACACACACACACACACACACACACACACACACACACACACACACACACACACACAGATCTGACACAAACATCTTGTTTTACTATCTGTGGGGAAAGGGTGGCATAGGTGCGTGTGTCTTACGAATTACTGCCAATAACGAACACGATGAGTTTGTGTGCATGTCTTCTCTATAGTGGCTTGCCGGTATGCGATTTACACTTGCTAATTCCGACTTAATGTGCGTTTCAAAAATGGACGCACAAACACAGATGTATTTGTTTGCTGTGTCCAATAAAACACTGCAAACATGCATGTGTTTGTCTAACTGTGTACGCGTATCTACGTTAAGCCTAGATCTATGATCACGTGAGTGTGTGGAGCACATGACGTAGACAGCACCATCAACACCGCC
>NC_079414.1:25944856-25952356 GCF_026213295.1 Gadus chalcogrammus | reverse complement strand
CACACATGCCA
The DNA here is from genome assembly GCF_026213295.1 of Gadus chalcogrammus. Lineage (NCBI taxonomy): Eukaryota > Metazoa > Chordata > Actinopteri > Gadiformes > Gadidae > Gadus > Gadus chalcogrammus. The sequence continues at coordinate 25,952,345 of NC_079414.1, read as the reverse complement.
ATGTGCTTATCTCACTCACACACTCACACACAAGCGCACAGAGACACAGACACGGAAACACACACACGCGCAAAGACAGCCAGGCTCACAAACAGTAAAGTCTTCCCGTCTTCACAGCACAATGTCCTGGGGAAAAATAAACACATAGTTTGGAGTTGATTTCCCCAGCTGATGAGATACATGGTGGCTATATTTAGAAAGTGGCCGTTTTCTCACAACATAAATGCGGGGGGAAGGCGAGATCGCAGATAGAAGGAAACTGTGGAAGATGATCATTTTCCACCCAGAAGAGGGAGGAAAAAACTTCTTCTTTGTTTTATTGAATCATCTCAAGCCCTGGGGAGCTCCGCGCGCAATGCAGTGTAGGAAATATCAACTGATATGCAATGTTATGAAAGCAGTTTGGAAGAGCAAATATGTTAATTCAGCAATCTTAGTTTCAAAGTTGCCTTTCTACCCAAGCTAGAAGTATGCTCATCTCAGTAATGGGAATAGGCTCTATCTCGACACTCTCAGAACGGACTGGGATTTTGAGAGGGGTGTGCAGCAAAGATAGTTTTAAAACACCACATCGGGCAGCCGTACAAAATCTACGACTGCAGTGGCAAATGCTGTCAAGCCAAGCTAGCTCTAATTAGCAACGTTTATACCCCAACAGCGCAATTCCGGAGTTCACCACCCTCTCTGGTATTCTCTTTCCGCTGAGCGGTTCATTGTGTTAATCTTCTCGCTCCAGCAGTGCAGTATTTGTGAATGTAAAAAAACGCTTTTCTCCATGGAACAAATTAGCTCTATTAGCCTCGCGATGGAATCAGAGACAGTCCGTTCCACCGATGGACCTATTATATAATGGACAGCGGATTCCAAACTGGCGCCCATTCACTCCTATGAAAACGGCTCAATGTCACAGGGCAACAACAAGGAGAGATTTTCTTCCGCATCATGGGAGCCTAGCCACGCCCTAGTTCATGACGTACCGGATGCAGAAATATTCTTGTTTTCTAGCATTGTTAGCATTTGTAGCATCATAAGCGAGAGGTCTGAGCGATCGCTGTCGCATTGTTTACCGACCATGGAAGTATAAGTTAACTTCAGAAATATGAAAGATTGCTCCATATATCATGTAACACTAACAGCATAGTAAATGTATGCAGGCCTAGAAAAAAATACAGTTCAATGTTATTGCTTAAGAAACAGATTCCTTCCAACTATTTACGAAAAATGCAATCAATTATTCATACAAATAAATGGTTACATATCGATCAGCAACGAGGTTGGAGTAGAATACCCGCATAAATAATTGTAATACACCAACATTGTTAACTGTCTTACACAGCTAAACAAGCAAATGAAAAATTAAATACTTACGCAACTGGAATGCTTATTAGACTATTAACAATATTATAAAAATGATACCGTAATGCACCCGTTCTTTGTCTTTGGATCTTTTGAATAAATGAATAGATAAATGGTGAATCGCAATGGTCGCAAGCAGAAGAACGTGAGAGTCATTGAGTAGCAGCTGAAACAGTCTAAAAGTCCCTTTATCACTAAAACACTTTGAGTGATAAAAAGTCACCACAGTGCCTAAAAACCATTAACGTCATCAATTAAAAGGAAAAACCTTGGATATGAGAAGTTAAAGGAGCCGTGCACTAGGCCCTCTTGAAAGCCGGGCCGATACAACATTTGTTTCACTACGACTCCTATTAGCTGCCCACCCCTCCTTCTCCAGCAAAAAATATTAACCTAAAACGGCTAATAAAACGCTTGAGGTGGCATTTTGAACAGAGAAAACACGTTTTTTTAGTACAGGGCATAAAGATAATTATGAGCCTTTGACTGATATTCCGATCATTTTATTTATTTTTTGCGGGGACACATTCCTGTTCCCCTCCAGGTCATTGTGAGGCTTTGTGGCTAGGTGGTGGAGCAACGAAGATGCATCACATGAAGTCCCAAGATATCCTGTTTCCATGGTTATTATTCCTTTTTTGGTGGGGGTTAGCTTAGTCTTTCTGTCAGGGCCGCTGCTAGCCTTTTGGGTGCCCTAGGCGTGATTGATTATTATTATTCGAAAAAAATCGAATGTTTGTACGAACATTTGTATTTATACGAAGAAATAACTTCATACAGTACACATTATATGTATTTGAAAGTGAAATATTATTCAATATGAAAGGGAAATCTTTCAATAAATTAACCAAAGGAATACATTTAAATGATCAATGTTCATACTGTATTTCCAATTAAATAAATATGTGCATAAAAATAAAAATAAGGTAAACAGAACTGTTTAATTAGTCACAGACACATAATTGAAGGTTCATCTTGTTGAACTGAGCTGCTGGTGGATGGTTCAGGGTTATCATCTTCTCCTTGGTCGTGGGTTCCTCCAACAAATTGAAGCATTGACCCTGAATTAATTTTGAAATACAAGGGAAATTAATTAGCATACACTTGCAGAGTTCTTAAGGAACTCAATCTTCAGGAACTAACTGTGCATTGATAACTATAGTTTAACAAAAAAACTAAAGGGAACAAAATGATAAATACAACTTTACATAATTATGTATGCTGTTTTCATTAAAATCGAATATGATAAAAAAAACATGCCTCACATTTACATGAATACCAGAAATAAACTCAAACATGACCTTGAATTCCTTGATCTAGGCATTATAATCCACGATAGATCAATTTACAAAGCCTACAAATTCTACATAAAAAGACGCAAATTAAATTGTCTTCTTCTGGCCTGATTTCACTTGCAGATTTCAAACTTACCCTCACCGTCAGAAAGAAATCGGTGTTACACAAGCAGTTATCAATCGCAGAACGCCGGTTCATTTGTCACGTCCAATCTGTCACATTCAGTTATTAAGTGGCTGAGTGTAGTGACCGTTTTCTTCACATTACGAGTAGCCTAGTATGCCCATGACTTATTCCTGTGTGTAAACTACAGTGAGTACAGGCTATATTCAGATTCTGCTCTCTAAAAGACCTTATACACGCGTCCCGCAAATGCCATGTTCTGAAATAAATATACTTATTAAACATGGTTAACGTTAAATGCTTTTCTGAAGACGGATGATGGATCGGATGGCATGTTAGTGGGTTGTTTGTAGCAGGAGCGATTGACACTTATGCACGCCAAGATGAGCAGCTATTACCGAAGCACGTAAATTCATGTATGTCAGAGTAAACCGTAAACTATTGCCAAATATCTGCTCTGAGTAACGTGACCGCTAACATTAGCTTGCAATAGTTATTGCCTCATAAACAATGCTTATAACGTTAAAGATAAGATATTTGCCTGCAGCTGACGTTGTAAGACATTCAATGTTAGCTTGCTATCTTTATCAAGCTGGCTCAAGATGTCTCCTACCATAAATGTTACATGCATTCCTAGCTTAAATTGTTCAATCATTTAACAGTATTAAAAAAAATCGATTTCCTAAAACCTAGCTGCAAGCGATACACCAGGTATGGTGTGTGTTTCCTTTCATCGCTGATCTGTCCCTGACTCCTGTTGCCTTTTCGAAGCCATTTCGAGATAACGAGTCACAGTCAGGCTAGGTCTGTCAGGCGCGATCGAACACACCACAGGATGATGGGGAGTGTGTGTATGTGTGTGGTGTGTGTGTGTGTGTGTGTGTGTGTGTGTGTGTGTGTGTGTGTGTGTGTGTGTGTGTGTGTGTGTGTGTGTGTGTGTGTGTGTGTGTGTGTGTGTGGAGTAGACTGCCTCATAATTAATTGTATTATCTCGAGCAAATATGCATTGTATTGCCTAATGCCTTTAACGGTGTAATCAATGAAGGCAATTGTAGCCGCGCCTCATCTCGAATTTAAATAATTCATCATGATGATGGTTATGATCATTATGATGAGGATCATGATGGCGGCAGGCCGCACTTGCACGCGGTGCCCTATTCGCAGCATGCGGTGTGTGCGGAGGCAGCGGCGGGACTACCTTCTGCGGGGATTCCCATCAGGAAGCAGCTATTCTAAGAGCATCTGAACTCGTGTGAGCCCCCCCCATCCTCCTTCCTCCCCTGCAGTGAGGCCTCCGCGGAGTTGGAGTTCATGGGAACTGGTTAAACTGCGGTGTGTATTTTTTCCATGTAACGCACGGCCACATCCTGTTGTACCGTCTCTTCATCGGGGGCACCGTTGTTGTCTCGGTCTCGGCCTTATATTTACAGCCTCGACATCGTGGCTCATCTTTGCCCCCTGTGCTTTTATTTTTTCTTCTTCTTCGTTTTTTTGTCTTAATTCTCCAACGCATCCTGCCTTAAACACACAAAAAACACACAGATAGAAATTCACACGCGCACACAGACACACATTTCCTAGCACATCCTCCAGCTCCCAGGCTCTTATTGAAGTTCCCAACTACACTCCACAGGCTAGGAGCTAACAGCCTAGCTGTCAATCCCCCTCGCCCCCCTCGCCCCCCTCTCCTCTCCATCTCTTTCTCACAACTCTTTTTTTGCCTGACTAAGCTTAATTACTAACCCCCACCAACACCCCATCTCCCTCCCCTGCACACAAACCTCCACCTCCACCCACACCCCCGCACACACACACACTCACGTAGCCATAATCCTCCCTATCCCCACTCCATCTCCACATACCTATCTCTCTCCTGTCCGTCATGTTCCCATGAAGTATCGAACTAGAGCCTATATCACATTGGGAATGGAATGAGATAAACATAAAAAAAACACACACGTGCGCGCACCCACACACATACAGTTCATACAAACACCCTGCTCTCGCACGCAAAAACACCCCACACAAATCCCACACAGTCATTATGAACCACACCATGTGTGACCTATGTTGACCTTCTCCCACTGACCCCTGCCTCTGTCTCTCTCTTCTGGGCCCTATTAATACAAGCAGTGATTGCTAAGCTCTCTCTGTCTCCCCCCCCTTGCTCTTCCTGTCGTTTTGCTTCTATATTTATCCGCCTCGTTTATCTGTTATGCCTCTCTCTTTCTCTCTCTTTCTCTCTCTTTCTCTCTCTCTCTCTTTCTCTCTCTCTCTCTCTCTCTCTCTCTCTCTCTCTCTCTCTCTCTCTCTCTCTCTCTCTCTCTCTCTCTCTCTCTCTCTCTCTCTCTCTCTCTCTCTCATCTGGGCTGAGTTAATGCAAGCAGTGATTGGTAAGCTTTCTCTGTCTTCCCCCCACTTGCTCTCCCTGTCGTTTTGCATCTATATTTATCCATCTCGCCCTCTCTCATGCTTCCTCTCTCCCTCTTCATTATCCTTACACCTTTCTCCCTTTCTCTATTGGTCTCTCTTTCTTTGTCGCTATCTCTCTCTCGTTCTTTCTTTCTAGCTCTTACTCTTTCCAACAATCTCTCTCTCCCTCTCTCTCTCTCTCTCTCTCTCTCTCTCTGTCTCTCTCTCTCTCTCTCTCTCTCTCTTTCTCTCTCTCTCTCTCTCTCTCTCTCTCTCTCCCTCCATTATCATTGTCCACGGACTGTTGAAGTTTACAAAAACGTCTGCACGGATTCACAAATGTGCTCTTCCAAATGGTATCACTTACGCAAACAGACCAAAAAGACCATCCACCATCTAGTATCAGCTAATGCATTTCCTCATCGCCTCCTTGGCCCTCAAGCCTCTGAATAGAAAGAGGCCACCTGTTTGCCATCAGCATCCTCTCTTTGTGCTGCTGTATTCTCCTGGCCACCGCCTCATTGAGGTGGCCGTTGCGGAGACGGTGGCTAGGATTCTGATGTTATTGTCTCAGTGAAGCAACATCCGTTCCCAGCGATCGCTGCGCCAACACAGCTGCCATCCAGTTGCTCGCTGTTCTTACTGGCAGCCAAATGCTTCATTCATAAATAAACTCTGAAGACCCCCGGGTGTGTGTCTGTGTGTGTGTGTGTGTGTGTGCGTGTGTGTGTTTGTGGGGTGTCGGTTTGGGGGGGAATTGTGTTTTTATTTTGTGCAGTCGTACGTGGAAATAGACAGACAGAAACAAGTACGCAAAAGAACATACAATAAAACGCAACCCCACTGCAACAGGAAACCGCACACACAGAAACAGGGATAAACACTCGAAACATTGCCAAACAGCAACATGCCCACACCCACACAAACACACACCCAGACACACGCATCAACACACGCAGAACCACACAGCGAGGCTGCGACATGAACCAGTGTGTTTCTGTTCTGTTTCTCCACGCGAGCATGTCTTGGTTAAACACTGGGTAACACTGGACCCTGTCCAAACACAGTGCTCTGTGCGAGAACGGCCCAACAGCTGCAGTCAATTACTGTAACGAGCCCGGGCTGAAACCCACACTCACCCGTAGCCCCACACTCAGTCCGCCATCAACGGCCTATTGAATAAAACAGACAATAATGGCGCCACTTTACTCCATTTTGTTTTCCTTACCCCTCCCCCCTTTCTCTGTTTCTGCCAACATTTCACACTTTAGTTAGCTGCTGAGCTTTCCTACACGGGGCTAAAGGTCAGCTGGCAGGAAACTACGGTAAGCTAAGGAGACAGGGGGGCGAGAGCGAGGACTTGGGGAAGGAATTCTAGGACACGCGTCCGCCGACAGCATTCCCACGGATGAGTTTGTCGGCAGGAATGTTGACACATTTCCCCTTGTACACTCGGACATGAGAGAGTGCTAAACTTTAACCCGCTGGGAGAGAACGGGGAGAGGCAGGGAACGGGGTCGGAGAGGGGAGTGAGGGGAGGGCTGGGAAGTGAAGAAGACCACCCCATTGACCGACGACAAGTCCAGTAAGACGTGTTGAATCTTTAAAGGCTGAGGTGTTTGCTTTTCTTACCAGTGGCCACTCAAAGAGCTTCACAATATGACCTACGTTCACACATTCATGCACACAATCACACACACCGACGGCGGTGTCGACCACGCAAGGAGACAGCCCGCTCGTCGGAGGGCAGTTAAGGTGAGGTCCCTCGCTCGGGGACTACCCGACACTCAGCTAGGAGGAGCCGGGGATCGAACTAGCAGCCGTCAGGTGACCAGCCGACCCGCTCTACCTCCTGAGCCACATGCCGCCCCGAATGTGCTTCCGGAACCGTCTTCAACGGTCTCTCCCCCCGCTAAAGGAAGTGTGAATCTCGCCGAGTCCGCCTCGCTGAGTCTGCAGGTGAACGGACACGGCGAGCGGTTTTGATCTCTGATGACCTTTGGTTTAGCGCGTGGCCGTACGAGAGGAAGAAAACGACCTCAAAGCCCAGCGATCATGTACCAAATGTTAAGGTTAATGTCAGAAGCTATATCTTTCTCCTCTCCGGGGACAACAAAGTAGCACCCTTTTCACCAGCCGCTGAAGGAATTTTAATTCTTTTTGGAGGGCAATGTCAATGGGCCTTAGATAAATAGTTATTTTGGAGAGAGAAAAAATGTTATCAAGCCGTGGTGGAGAAGGAAGAGAGACACAGGGAGGGAGGAAGGGAGGACAAAGCAGGGAGAGGGGGAGGCGAGAGGAG
>NC_079414.1:25932356-25939856 GCF_026213295.1 Gadus chalcogrammus | reverse complement strand
GTGTGTATGTGGGGGGTTGTTGGTCTGAGACGTGATAAAAGGAAAGCAGTCCAACATCTTTTTCCCTGTTCTTCTCTCCCAAAGCCTTGCGTGTGTGACTTAGGATGACCCCGGCCTGCCGCCCGGGCCCTCGCTTGGAGGACCTCAGCCTTGTGGCCCTCAACAGCATCAACACCACTCGCTCAACCCCAGTGCAGAACCCCATTGACGGCCAGAGAGAGAGAGAAAGAGAGAGGGAGAGAGAGAGAGAGACAGAGAGAGAGAGAGAGAGAGAGCGAGAGAGAGAGAGAGAGAGACAGAGAGAGAGAGAGAGAGAGAGAGAGAGAGAGAGAGAGAGAGAGAGAGAGAGAGAGAGAGAGGGGAGAGAGAGAGAGAGAGAGAGAGAGGGGAGAGAGAGAGAGAGAGAGAGAGAGAGAGAGAGAGAGAGAGAGAGAGAGAGAGAGAGAGAGAGAGAGAGGGAGAGAGAGAGAGAGAGAGGGAATTAGCTATGCATAAGTGAATCTTATGCATGGACATACACTCAGAGAGAGAGAGAGAGAGAGAGAGAGAGAGAGAGAGAGAGAGAGAGAGAGAGAGAGAGAGAGAGAGAGAGAGAGAGAGAGAGAGAGAGAGAGAGAGAGAGAGAGAGAGAGAGAGAGAGAGAGAGAGAGAGAGAGAGAGAGAGAGAGAGAGAGAGAGAGAGAGAGAGCGAGAGAGAGAGGAGCTGCTGTTTTGCGGGCACGTTGTCGGACGGGGAGTATTTTGCCGCCTGTACATTTCTTCAATGGCAGATCTTTCAGACTTTGTAATGGAAATCTGTGGCGGGGCGAAACAGAGATTGAATAACCTACTCCCTTCCCCTGGCTCTCCTCCTTTATCCTTCCCGAGGATGGTATCACCGGGGAGGAGAGTTTGAGACGGTGTGTACGAGTGTGTGTATGTTTGTGGGAATTTGTGTCCCTCTGTCTGTCTGTTGATATGCCTGTCTATCCATCTGTCTGTGTGAGTGCGTGCGTGCGTGAGTGTGGGGATTTTTAGTCCGTCTGTCTCTCTGTCTGTCTGTATGTTGGTCTGTGCCAGTGTGTGTGTGTGTGTGTGTGTGTGTGTGTGTGTGTGTGTGTGTGTGTGTGTGTGTGTGTGTGTGTGTGTGTGTGTGTGTGTGTGTGTGTGTGTGCGGTTATATGTGTGTGCAAATGCATGCGTGTATGTGTGGGACATACTAGCCAAGCAAAATCCCATACGTCAACCTATATGAGGTAAATATGAAGTTCCACGTCCCTGAGCAGTCTGCATATTGTCTCTGCAGCCTGCTGTGTGACTACACCATAGAGGCGCTAAATGGATTCATGTGGCTGTGCAATCATGACTGTGTGTGAATGTGTGTGTGTGTGTGTGTGTGTGTGTGTGTGTGTGTGTGTGTGTGTGTGTGTGTGTGTGTGTGTGTGTGTGTGTGTGTGTGTGTGTGTTTGTGTGCTTGCCTGCACACCGTGTCCGTAAGTGTCTGTATCTGTGTGTCTGTTTTCGTCTGTTTCCAGGTGCATGAATGTCAGAGATGTTTAAGATGACTTAGATTAAGCAGCACATCAGTGTGCGAATGGATGTGAATGGAAATGCCCAACACACATGGAGCTGTATGTTCCACACAGATGGAACAGGGTGGTTGGGTGAGTGGAGATAAACACTGTATTGTTAGGATGCATTGGGCTACAGCATCAGGAAATGACCAAATATGATTTTTTTAATGATACACAATACACCATAATACACAATATGATGCACATAAAACTGATATATATGTAATATGAAGATGTTGTGATTATATACAGAAATAAGAATGTCAGATAGAGGGAGACTAGAAATGGCCCAGAAAAACCGAAAGGTTAGTGTTGAGAAATTATCTGAAACATGTTGATCTTTGATTCATGGGATTCATTCACAAACGCAACAAGTCCTGAGCCATTTGCTTCCTATAGCACAGGAGGGTATGATTTACTGCTGCCAGGTAGTTCTCTTATAGACACAGTATATATTAGACGGTATAAGCTCTGACCTTATGAGCAATGCGGGCAACCTTAAAATGTCACCATCTCACCGACTCAGAAGTGAACAGGGTATAAGTTCCCGGCTCCCCGCGTAGACTCCATCTCTGAATGGCATTTCACATCGCCAGAGCAACACAAAGGAAATATAAATATTGGGGAACTAATGTCACACCAGAGCTATTGCTTTGAAATATAAATATGTATAAATACATATAAGGATAATAATCAAGCATGGCGAGGAAGTTCAGAGGAAATGAAGAAAGCCGAAGCAGAACAGAGCGAGGGAGATGGAGCAGGAGAGAGAGAGAGAGAGAGAGAGAGAGAGAGAGAGAGAGAGAGAGAGAGAGAGAGAGAGAGAGAGAGAGAGAGAGAGAGAGAGAGAGAGAGAGAGAGAGAGAGAGAGAGAGAGAGAGAGAGAGGGGGAGAGAGAGAGGGAGAGGGATAAAGGAAGAGAGGAGTGATGGCGAGAGGGAGAGAGGGGTTAGAGGGAGAGAGAGAGGGAGCGGGAGAGAGAGAGGGAGTCTGGGGGAGGCAGGGGGTGAGAGACAGAGGAAGGGGGAGGAAGACAGAGGAAGGAGGGGGAGTGAGAGGAAAGAGAGAGGGGGAGAGAGAGCTGGAAAAAATGGAGACAGAGTGAGTGAGAGGGAGGGTGGGAGGGATTGACAGAGAGAGTGAGTGAGAGGGAGGGAGACAGAGACAGAGAGCGTGAGTGAGAGGGAGGGAGGCAGAGAGGGAGAGAGCCTGCGAGACACAGAGCCAGAATATCACCGTGCCTGGGAGAGTGTGGTACTTCAACACTGAGCCCTATGAAAGAAAATGCATACGGCATCACTCCCGGTATGGTTGGGGGGGGGGGGGGGGGGGGGAGTAGCACAAAATGAAAAGGGCAAATCTGAGTTCATGCACCTTGGGTGAGGCTTGCCACCGGCGACAGACTAGCTCCAAAACTCTACTCGCTGGAAAAGGGCAGGTGGGGGGAAAATACCCTGCTGCTCAGCATAAATAAAGCGGATACACATTTCCTATTCGTCCGTCGGAGTCAGCATCCGACTTTCTTTTTTTAAATTGAAAAACCTGCCTGTTTAAAATAGAGGTGTTTTCTGAGATAATTCCATGCTCACCTAGGGGATATATATATATATATATATATATATATATATATTTTTTTTTCCCTTATACAGGAAGTAAGCCAATTACACCGAATAATTCCCAGGAACACCGGTATCCACCGGGCACCAGGTCGGGGCATTCAGGGGTGGGGGAAGAGAATGCTGATAAAAGCATTGAAAGCTGCCAGCACGCCATCACAACGCAGCATAAACATCATCATTACCAGCCCCATGTACTTCTGCCTCACAACCACCCCACCGAAAACAAAACACACAGCACACACCGAGGCGCGCATTGTGTCCCACAGCGGAGGCATTTCATTTACTGGCACATTGCTGCGGCGCCGCTGAACCAATAAGCTTGTGAAAATACATAATGTTTTGGATGAATGGCCTGATGAAATATTGATGGCTTGCTGATGTGCTGGGATCCATGTGACAGTCCTCCGAGGCTCGGGGTGTAGCGCGGTGGATACTAAAGCACTTCAAACAGACACCAGCGACGCGCTTTGCATCCCCCCCCGCGTGCGCGCGCACACGCGGCTTCACAAACGGCTTCATTTTAGACGACACACACAAACACACAGACTCACAAAGACACACACGCACATGCACGCATACAGGCACATTCACACTCTTGAAGATACAGGCTGAGATGCAGAACGATACACACTTAAACACAGAGACACACACACAAACACACACACACACACACAAAGACACACAAAGGCACACACACAAAAACACACACACATGCACTGCCACACTCTTAAAGATACAGGCTGAGATACAGATCAAACACACTTAAACACACAGACAAATACACACAATCACACAGATTCACAAAGACACATACACAAAGAAGCACGCACACATACAGGCACAAGCACATTCACACTCTTAAAGATACAGGCTGAGATACAGAAACACAGACACTTAAACACACAGACGCACACGCACACACACACACACACACACACACACAGAATCACACAGACGCACAGAAGCAGGAAGACAAACACAAAAACACACACACACACACACACAATCTCACAGACGCAGAAAGACAAACACACAAAGACACACAAACACACGCACAAATTCACACCCACACACATACACACACACACACACACACACACACACACACACACACCAGCGCTCTTGAAGATACATGCTAAGATACACAGACTCTGATAGACCCAAACGCACACACATGCAGACCCCATGAAAAGCTCTTGCAGGGGAAACCAGAGTGTTGCATTAAGAGGAAGGTGTCACACTGGCTTTATTCATTCTCTGCTCCCAGAGGCACATCTCTCTGTCACTGAGGTTCGTTGGATAATGTGGTTAATCACACATACACAGGCACACCTCCTCCTGTCCCTTAAAGTGGTAGAAACACAGCCCCCGACACAATCTTGATTCACACAAAGACAGAAGCCCTTGTTAAATACAAACCCCTTTCTTAAATAGCGACCCACTGAAAACAGTTCTACTTCTGCAGCAGCGACAGCGATATTGAACCGCAAACAAGAGAGACATAGAAATCCGTAGAAGCCGTAGCAACCCAATCACACCATCAAGATGTGTTTATGTGTGTGTGTGTGTGTGTGTGTGTGTGTGTGTGTGTGTGTGTGTGTGTGTGTGTGTGTGTGTGTGTGTGTGTGTGTGTGTGTGTGTGTGTGTGTGTGTGTGTGTGTGTTGGTGTGTGTCACTGTGTGTGTGTGTGTGTGTGTATGTGTGTGTGTGTGTGTGTGTGTGTGTTTGCTTGTGTCTTTCCCCCTATAAGCCAATTTGCAGCACAGTGCAGAAGAGAGCCAGAGGAGTGCAGCACATGTTGCACGCGGCCACTTTGGCCAATCAGCAGGCCTATTAATCTCTGTCTAATTCAACCTCTCCTGTTTCAACAGTGGAGATTATGCCCATCGATCACAGGGAACACACACAGACACGCAATGGCACACGCACACGCTCACAAAATCACACACACACACACACATACACACACACAGGTGTGCATGGATAAGGACACATCAACTTTTTCCCCCTTCAAAAGATGCCTCCGGAAAAGTATGACCAGAAAAGCAAACAAAAATCATTTAATGACAGCCATGATTTATGTCGTTGTATCGCTGCATCTATCAGGGTGTCTTTGATACGCATATCCTGCCCTGATTGTGTTTTGTGTCATGCTAGCGCTTCGGCTAATCAGCTGACAAACATGGATTCATACATGGCCCGGTATGCATTTAAAGTGGTTCATGAATACCTAGTAATAGCACTGTTAATGGGCTTGGACTATTGACAAAGTCAGACTTAATGAGGGAAAGAGGGTGAGTAGAAGGACGAGGGAGATAATTAACTCGGCGATAATAGATAATATCTCACAATGCCGTGCAATTATCATGTGCCAGAGGTCAGATCTTTTCATTGTAAGGCAAGTTCAACTTCCTAAAATAGTTTATTTTGCTTTTGTGCGATTTTGTAAATGACCTTTTTAAATGTGACTTAGTTAGGGGCAGAGAAATGAGGATTTCTCTAATTAACAGTTGATGAAAACAGATAAAAATGTGGGATAATTCGACCTCTTTAAGCTTTTGATGATTCAATTACTAGAAATCTTTTTAGGTTCGACATTTGTCATTTTGATACTGTATTATTTTTAATTTTTATTAATTAACTTCATTAATGTGCCATGATGGCTGGCTGTGAAATCCCACTCTTTTGCCTCGTATCAATCTTCATGGATCACAGATCGACTTCGTAATGGATGCTCTATAAATAGGGGACAAAGGCTTCTGGTGCGTTTCAGGCGATAAATGTGAAAATATATTGTTTTGCCATTGCCAGTGTGTTCTCCTCGTAAAACCAGACATGACAAATCAAGCACAGCAACTTGGGGGGTGAAACGTTTCGCAAAACTCGCAAAATGGTGGCGTTACAGTTTGGTACGGTTCGGTGCGGTTTTGATATCAACAAAAGGATAGTGCTACCATTTGTATTTGATATATTTCATTATGAAAATATCATGACTTTCTTTAATAACAGTAACAGATGGAAACACATGCAAAACGGTAGTGCCTGCTTCATTAGAGAAAAACTGAAAATAGTTATTTAAACACACCATCCACTGGGAAAGAGTATATCAGCAGCATATGGCATAAATCAAAACACTCAGCGGCGCCACAACAAAGGACCACTTGAAACGATTAGCGTCTCAACATGAACTCTACCACTTGAGTCACCCAGGCTGCCTTAATGAAATGCACAGTAAGTTAGCTCTGTGTCGCCTTCGACGTCGTCGAGAGGGGGCGCTTCTGACATCTTTCGATCGTCTCTATTTGTCCTTTTATTTTTGTTGTTGACGGCAGGCAACTGTGCACTATGCGGTGGAGAAGTGCATTTTGTACAATGCCTTTTACCGCAATGTCCACTCTAACCCCTTTACAATCATTGCCTCCCATTCACCTTTTCATACGGCGACGGTAGAGGCTTCCTCGCAAGGCCACAGCCGTCAGGATGAGGGGGTGGTGTGGTGTGCTCAGGGACAGTTCGAACCGGCAACCTTCGCGTTGCCAGGCACCCGCCGTACCTCAGCCGCTGCGCCCTATCCACTACTGTTGTAACTTCCTTGCAGTTATTATTCCTGGACTACTGCAGGAAGATGTAGTGTATCCCGAGTCAAACGCTATAAACACGTTCTTGATTCCCTATTTTCTGTACCTCAGTGAAGGGTCCTGTAATAATCTGCTATCGCTGCAGTGATTTCCTCGGCTCTACTGGGATCAGACGCGGTCGTTGGTTCAGCCTGGGCTGAAATTGTCGCCGCTTTGGAGCGGTTAGATTTGTTGGCCTAGTCCATCCGATTGTCTCATCACCATGTTTATACGGGACGCAAGGCGCAACGCACTCCATAGTATTCCTGGCGGCCTTCTGGGCGGCATGCGGCTCAGGAGATGGAGAGGGTGGGCTGGTTACCAGAAGGTTGCTGGTTCCATCCCCGAATCCTCCTAGCTGAGTGTCAAGGTGTCCCTGAGCGAGACGCCTCAGCCTAACTGCTCCCGATGAGCTGGCTGTCACCTTGCATGGTTGACACCGCCATCGTTGTATGTGTGTATGAATGGGTGAATGTGAGGCAATATTGGAAAAGCACTTTGAGTGGCCACTGGTTAGAAAAGCGCTGTAGAGATGCAGTCCATTCATACCTACGTATATAGATGCTCCACAATCTCAAGCAGGAGGCATAGGGGTCTTGCTTACAAGTACAAATGATCTACAACACGGCACAATGTTTGGAGCTGAGGTTCAAAGCGTGATTTAGTGTTTTAAACTCGCCGACACACATCTACATACAATCGCCTGATTGT
>NC_079414.1:25897356-25927356 GCF_026213295.1 Gadus chalcogrammus | reverse complement strand
ATGTGAGTCACTGGGTTGTTTTCTGGTGGTCACTATCGCCACACAGATTCCCTCCTCACGTCCTTGTTCAAGACCCCCCTGCTAAGCACTGATTGTTTTTTCACCGAGATGAGCCAATCAGCGGCTTGCGGCTTGGTCAGAGACCCTGTTTTCAGCGACTGGAACCCGGCCTTTATGATTCCTTTTTCATATTCTAACCACCAATGCTATGAATATCCTGCTAACCCTTCATATTTTTTTTGTAAAAGGAATGTTAATGGTTTATTTTGCATTGGTCTAAGTACTTCTGATATTATTCAGCTTATTATTATTGCATTGCTGTTGTAATCTTCTTGGTGCAGGAGAATGTAACATGGATTGATTGTCTTCTGCGTCATTTTTGTTGATTATAAAAAATAACGATTTTTATTTTATTCTTTGAATGTGTAATACCAAATCACGTCGCAATGGGCTTTTGATTTGTAGCCGCGAAAAAATGAAATGGGAACAAAATAAAAATCCATTAGTGAGTTATGTTTTGCGTGCAGATAACACGGCTCTGCCTGAAAGTATCTGTCGCGGGAGAGCTGCTGAGTGAACCATTGATAAACAAAGGGCTTCGTGGATTGTTTGTGCTTTCATCGAGAATTTGGGGAAACAAATAGGTTTGACACATAAAGCAGGCCGCACTCATGCAGAATGCATAAGCCAGGCGGCACGCTAAAAAAACAAACAATCGACAAGTCCAGGACCGGCCTAATACGTCTCCCAACGTCAGACACGCGCCCAGACACATGCGTCTCAAGACAGACTCACACGAGCACCCATCAGCATATGGACGCACGCACGCACACACACACCCACAGAGGACATGCACAAACGCACGCATGCATTACATGGACACACACACGCACACACTCACACACACGCACACATATTACCCTAACCCACAGAAGACAGATTCAAATGACACACACACACACACACACACAGACACGCACACACACACAAACAGAAGACAGACTCCGATTCACACACAAAGGCGCATACACCTTTCTCCACAACCTTCACCTTCTACCTCTGACAGCAATAATTAATTTTTTTCAGATGAAAACGCTAATTACATCGAGAGACGCAAAACATGCAGGCGACACGACACAAAGAGAGGCATGAGTCTCATTGCCGTGAGTGACTACGTGCTACTGAGGCACCCAGCCCCATGTCACTGGCTGAGCGACATCTTGCTGTGACTACGGTCTACTGAGGCAACCCAGCCCCGTGTCACTCGCTGAGCGACATCTTGCCATTTCTTTGGCATGTTGCTGCGAGCCCCCGGCTCCTCCACCTCCTCCACCTCCTCCACCTCCTCACGTCTCCGCCCCCACATGTAGAACTAAACATCTGCGGGCTGTTTAGGTTCAAAACGCAGCAAGTCAAGCGCCCTCCAAATGTAAATGATGTTAAGTACATCCACCTCCACACACACCAGCCACTAGATGCTCATTACGCAGTCGTTAATAATCAGGGTCTCCTCGGCACCCTGTTTAGAGGTTTAGGAGGGTGGACACATTGTGTTTATGCATGTACCCACACACACACACACACACACACACACACACACACACACACACACACACACACACACACACACACACACACACATGTGCGCACACACAGACATAAACACAAACACAGACATTTGCATGCCCATATATCATGCAAGCACAAACGCTTGCATGCACAGACACAGACAAAAACACACACACACACACACACACACACACACACACACACACACACACACACACACACACACACACACAGACACACACACACACACACACACACACACACACACATCAACAGAAACACACCAACGTGAATACACATGCAGCGTGCACGCACAAACGCTTGCATGCACAGACAGACAAACGTGTACATCCACACACACACACACACACACACACACACACACACACACACACACACACACACACACACACACACACACACACGTAAATGGAGAGGAAATATGGCAGCAACACTTTATGAACGACATCCTATAAAACAATGTGTGTGCTGACAAGACAAAAAGCATTGTCATTTACCTCTCACCTCTCCTCCCCCGCACCCACAATACCCACCCACACATACACACTCACACACTCACGCACACACAAACACACTCAGTTCAACCTGCTCTTTAAATTATGGGGAGAGAAGACTCTTGGTTTCTAGCCAATGACCGCGGTTCAACACTTCCACTGAAAGAAATTAATAAATAACAGCAGTCATTTATACAGTCGACAGCAGTCGACTGTTCCCTCAAATGAATCTCACCTCACCACGGGATTTAAAAATCTATTCTGAAAGCAGTAGGAAAATATATGTCGCCTCAGATCTCTCGCTAAGACTCTTTGCTCTTCCACCGAAGCCAGAGATTTATTTGTAATTCCTACGAGGGAGAAGAATGAAGTGTTCAACCGCTCCATTATTAGTTCACCGAGCGTCCTAACACTGAGCGTAGCCAAATCTAGTTAGCAGCAAAAGTCCATTCTTCCTCTAATCTTCTATTCCCCGGCCAAGGCTGCGGCTCTCTCCGTGGCCAAACGGCATCATATCCATCACATGTATTAATAAATAACGTGGGAAAGAGCCAAGCGAGAGGCCCATAGTGTGAGCGGAGCATGAAAGGAGGGAGCGGAGGAGAGAGGCGAGCGGGGACACCGGAACGAGGGTGCATGAACATGAAAAGGCAGTAAACATTTCCATGCAAATAAAGAGTGAATAACAAACACTCCAGAACACTAACTCCCTCCCTCCCCCGTCTCCCCCCTTTCTCAACTCCAGCGCGCCCTTCAACAGGGATACAGCTGGGAGGGAGCGAGAGGGTTCATTTCTCCCCTCATCTATTCAACGTGCTTTGAAGCATTCCCAAAAGGTTGATCCCATTCAGAGAGGTTTCCTATTTCTCTAATACTCCTCAATAATTCATCGCCCCTGTTTTTCTATGGTTTTGCTCTGAGCATCGGAGGGATTATCTCAACCTGGCTGCGCATGAATAATATCTGTAGGATATCCTCCACCCATAGCGGTGACGGTGTCGGAGGTAGGGACGATCGGGGCGAGAAATGGAATCGACGTGAATAGATGAATAAAGGGAAGACAAGCAAACACATAAATAACCATGACCCCGACCCAATAAATATAGAATGTATAGATGAATATTTAAAAAACCTTATCCTGACCCAATAATTACAAACACAAGCTCAACCCAGCCTAACCTTAAACAAAAACCCTTTAAACTCTGAATAAACAGACGGATCCAAATGATGAAATGAAATCACAGACCGTATAAAATAAAATATTTAGTCCAAAAAAGTATTCGTTTTGAAATTCAACTGGTGTTTGGAGATTTTAATTGGTGTTGGCTATGTCTGACTGCTGCAATGTACCTTCATGCAGTCAAATCCTGAAAGCCTATTGAAAGGCAGAGAGATTCTCTTTGTAGTAGTATTAAAGCCGTGCACAGACACCGACACGTGCACCCGCACGCCAGTCCCACTGTCACCAAAGCCATTTAAAGAGGTCCAAAGCGCCACAAACCAATGTTTATTTCGACATGGAGATCAATATGAATATGAAAGGAACATCCCATGACGCACAATAACATGGGGCAGAGAGGTATCACAGCGTGCTCAAATAATAATATTAATGAAAAATGACGACAACGCCGGATTCTGGATTACAATAGTACAAGGACACATGCTGCGAAGTGTGTCCGTGCCTGTCAGATCACATTATCCACCAGACAGCAAGCTAACAACCTACTAGTCCTGCACTGCTTCAAGTGTAGCAAAACAAATCAAAAAGCACCCAGACCCCTGTCTACCTGCATCTCCGTACATGCACATCATTTCACCCGTCTCCCAGATTGTCCTGTTGTTATTGTTGTTGTGGGTGTCATCCTCCAGGCTGTGATTGGATGATGGGATCTCTGGGTGTGTGTGTCCGTGTGTGTGCGTGAGACTGTGTGTGTGTGTGGGAGATTGGGAGATTGGGAGTGTGTGTATGGGGGGGAGGGGGGGGGGGGGGGGCTGGGGGTGAGATGGATGGCTGTGTGATAGCTCTGCACTGCTGTCCTGCTCCGGTGACTCTGTGATGAACTACACTGCAGCAACTCTTGTCACCTCCCCGTATAGACATCGTGTGACGAGACACGGAGCCGCTGGGGGAAAGGTGCAGGGATAGGGTGCTCGTGTGAGGGACGACAAAATACTCCAAGTTGTGGATGCAGTGTCAGTGTGTGTATGTGCTTGTATATATGCGCGTGTGTCTGTGTATGTGTGTGTGTTTGTATGCTATATGTTTGTGTCTTCGTATATCTGTGTGTGTGTGTCTATATATATGTTTTTGTCTTTGTGTGTACTTGCATGAGTGTGTTTGTACATGTTTGTATGTGTGTGTGTGTGTGTGCGTTTGTGTGTGCCTATGTTTATAGGTGTGGTTGTGTGTGTGTGCGCTTCTGTGTGACAGCTCCACCATTGACCTGTGACAGCTGTCAGTCAATCTCTCGGGAGGGGGGGGGGGGGGGGGGAAGTACTCATCGAAGTACTACACAAATCAGCACATATTACTTTATCTGCGGTACTAATTCCTCCATTTTGTACGCATTGCTAGAGATGAGCACACCGCAACTCCCTTCCCTCTTGGCCCCGGTGTTAAAGCGTCCACTTAGCAACATTATGCTGCAATGTCCCAAAGGACGTATTACTGCCGTTCCATAGCACCGAGGCACATTCCAGCAGAGTATTTGATAAAAGCACTAAATGAGAAGAAACTTAGGTCAACCCTACGCCTTGAATATATTCTAAATACGATGCTATTCCCTGAAAGTGGCATCCGGTGAATATAGATCCGTGCAGTAATGGAACCGGCAGGCCTTTTGTAAGGGAGTAGAGGTTATCCGCAGGTTAGGCTGTGGATGTTGAACTCTGAAAATCAGCCGAAACAAAGTGGCCACATCGTGGTTCCACTTATGTGGCATGCTGAAGAGTGCTCACCCACTGTCAGTGGTTGAGTTTTGCCACATGCAGCACGTTCTGGGTGGGGGGGGGGGGGGTCGACTTTGCTCAGGAGGAAGAGCAGGATGACTTTTAACCAGATGGTTGCTAGTTTGATCCCCGGCGTCTCCTAGCGAGTGTCGAGGTGTCCCTGAGCAAGGCACCTCACCCGGACTGCTCCTAACGAGCTGGATGTTGCCTTGCATGGTTTCCTTCGCCGTCGGTGTGTGAATGTGTGTGTGAATGGTTGGAAGTCACGTTGGATAAAAGTCTCTGCTTAATGTAAATGTACAATCTGTTTTCGCTGTAAAGCTAGGGTTGACCTCCCCTACTCTGAATCTTCCTACTCACCGTTGCGTGAGTAGGAAGCATCAGGGTTACACACAGGAAGTCTCTGCTCTCCGCTTATCTGTGCCTTTTTTGGAAGCCGGCTTTATCCTGCAGGAAACCCTCCCCTGACGTGGACGTGCGTTGGATATATTTTCGTTAAAGCTCCCTGATTAATGTACACCTCTCTAAGGAACAACGCAAGCATTTCGACTGGATCTCACGTTTTAAGTTTGCATCCTTGCAGGTTTACACAAATGGACTTCTTGCTCCGGTGAGTAGTCAAGAAGCCGTTTCAGTCTTTTAAAAACTCATGGGCTGACGTCTGATTGTCATCGTATTAACACAGAGTCCTCTACACGGCGCGACATATTTCTTCCTTCCCATTGGCTGTTGCCGCCGTAATCTGCAATTCCGGTCTCGTTCCCCCCTCCCTCCCGCACTACCCAAAGGGCCCGACCTTATCAAACCGGTTTGTAACTAAATTTGCCCTCCAGACTCCGCGGGAGCCCGCAAAATGGCGTATCTTAAGACCCCCGTCGTACACTACAATCAAGGACCACATCAGCCCTTATCACACCCCCCCCTCCCCCACTGAGCCTCATTATCCGGGGGTTCGCAGCCCAGCGGATAAGAGCCTTTGGAGACCAAAGTGTACTATTCTTCTATTTGATTGCATGGTTGAGCTATGTAAAGATAAATTAGAGCGTGATATAGACCTTGGCAAAGTAGGGTTCTCATGAAAGGCGTTTGAGGCACAATGGAGAGGTTGGAAGGAATCAGTTTCAAAATGCCCCCAAACTCTGGGGTCTTGACACGCGCTGGCAGTGTTTCAGCCAGCCAATTACAGTTAATGGAATGTATAGGTACATCTATAATATAAATCTATATCGATAAAGATATACAGCCGATGTACCACTCTAAATGTGCTACTCTCAATGATAAAACAGCTGCTAGCTCACCGCTCAGAAACAGAATTAAAGGTAGTTTTTCTCTCTGCTTTGGCACAGAAAGCGTGTTACCGCGGTGGAGTGATGCACAAAACGATATTGATGAGCAAAGAATTAGAGTGTAAGAAAACAGACAAAAACAAAAAACACTGATCTACACTGCAGCTGTAGTGCCTGGTGTTACGATTTGGGAATGAACAAAAGCAACAAAAACAAAAAGAAGAACAAAAGGAGCTCTGCAACCAAATAACGTCATTCAAATGTAAGAAGATCCACGGGGAAATCGACATTTTAAATGTCACTGCGCTCAATCCATCAGTACATGATGATACATGATGATGCTTTCGCATCCCATTTGCAAATAGAGTAAAAAGAGTAAACTATGTATTTATATGGTTGGTTTATTGTTTGACATTATGATGTAGTTATAATAGGTCTCTTGTCTGTCCACCCAAAACCAAACTAATTAGTACAATTGAGTATCAGTATGCAGTAGATAAATCAGCAGCCATTCCGGTGAAAAAACGCTCCAACCAATCACAACTGGTGGGCGTGGCTTCTTTTCCAGGTGTCCCAGCAAATGGCTGTCAAACACCACTGGACTTCCATCCAAAATCCTGCAAATCCTCAACACGGAAAGTAAAAAAAAAACACAAAACCCAAATCGCAACGTCAGAGAAAGCTCCCCCCTGCTGCGTCACATCTGCAGCCTCTTATAGACCCGCGACTGGGTCCTGCTGCCTCAAAAAAAAGGAACAAGAGCTTTCCACATGAAACACATTTAGCCACTCAATCACCTGAACAGGGACGGTTAGTACCCGACAGCTGTGGAGCTTGCGTGGCAGCGGTGGTGGCAGCGGTGGTGGCAGCGGCGGCGGCGGCGGCGGCTTCTTGTGTGAGCCGCTCTTCCTCTGGTGGTGGAGATCATACGGGCGGGTAGTGGTGCCAGATGCCGGTGTGTCTGAGGACCATATGCGTCGGTGCAGCTGGATGTGACTTCGCCAAACAGGAGAGGTGTGCGATATATCATTAACACCACATGTTTCTTTTCCCAGAGCAGAAGGCCTTTCTTCAAGTAGGCTTCTGCCGACAGACGGCGCTTGCTTGCTTGTGCGATTGTTTTCTTTTATCGTCTTTGGTTTTTGTTTTATTTCTTCAGAGAGATGAGATAGAGAGGCGATCCGGTATCTGAAGTAGAAACGCTCTGGTATTGTAGCTGTTATTGCAGTCAGAAGATATTGGCGCTTTTCAAATTCTAAATCCATTCTGTCTCTGTGTAGTATGGAGACTAAACCAGGGCCTAGCATTTTTTGAAAGTGGGCCCGTTGCATAGAAATGGATGGTTGCCATTTGCTTATGATTGTTTGACACATCTTTCCCAAATGCACCGACTACTAGCGAAATGCCCACGAACGATTTGTCTACAAACTCATTTCCTCGACAGGTCTTCTGCATTAATCTACCAGCAAATGTCCCCCTGTCAGATTACATGAGTTCACATGAGAGCTGACTTTCCAATTGCAGACAGAAATATCCCACGCTGTTTACTGAGATTTATTGGCATAGCTTGACAAATCATTCAGTATTCCGCACAGCATTCCACTAATTTGTGCCCCTAACATGGACCTCTGATCAGTCTGTAAACAATCACACACCCGGTATATCAGCAGCAAGGTTAGATGATTATAATGCAAATGCTGAAATTGTTCCAATTTTTGTCCTCTCTTCATTTTCCATGGGCTTTAATAAATCAACACAACGTCCTATCAACTTTGGAAATGTGTTGCAACTCACAAAACCTTAATGTATTGGGTGTCAGTGTGTGCTGGTTTAACAAACAACTTTGGTGTCTTTGGAAGATTTATTAACAACACAAACATGGAGATGGCAAACTCTGTTCATTCTCTATCATCTCTGATATCACCTTTGTTTACTGTGTTATTCTTCACACATTAAGAGGGCTTTTAATCACAACTGAAATCAATGCATGCATACCATGACTGCATGTATATATCTATCTTTATTTCACAAGGTGAGAGCCTCATTGCGACTAAAATCTCAAAGTAGTATGGCATGTATGCAGCACAACTCTGATCCACCCAATATCTGGCAGTGACTCATAAGTCTGATAGCTAAAGGAAAGTGCTCTGATATAAGCCGCCATAAAACTTTTTTCCTGTATGCAGCGCTCTTCAGGAAATAATACACTTTTGTGTTGCTAAGGTTTCAGAGTGGTTCGGGTTACCCATCTTCTCGTCAAGCTTCACTGGAGACGCGCGGCTTGCAAGTATTAAGAGTTTGACTCTGAAATGTTTGACTCTTGTCAAGTGGATGTGAACTGAGGGGTTGAACTTTGCGGGATGGATAACCTACATATAATACGAGGTGTACAGAATGTCATAATGAGAAAAATAGCTTCACTTTGGATGGCAGTTCGCACTCAAATCTCAAAGGCGTGTATCTCCTTTTGATGCAAAACCCCTGCTCACTTACCGAGCCGTCAGCCTATGCCATCGCGATCCGTGTTGGTTGCCAGGTGATGACTGTGGTGCTTGTCGGCTGAATAAGCTAGTTATCGGTATTCTGCCGCGCTGCGTCTATGAGTGGCCTGTAATATCGACGGAAGACTCTGGCACTGTAGAGCGCACGTGTGTGACAGGACGGACCTCAATGACAGGGACGTCAACACGCTCGATACAGACTGCCTTCATGACACGTGGATACATTTTTCAGCAGTCGACTCAGTTTGAATCCTTTCTCCTTCATAAAATCTCAGAGGGGAAGGGGTGCACCTCTCCAACTTCCCAGCGTTTGTTTAGCGCTCAGTGTTTTATGCCGTGCACGTGGGTCCCGGGGGGCAGCGGTGGGAATAAATCGATGGCAAAATGCAACAGAGCTGTTGAACGCTTACATGGGGTGTTTGCCATTAGTCATGAGGATTCTGCAGCGTCAGCGCGGTGTCTACCTTGCGTGTGACCTCCCAGAGGTAAGCATCAATCTCAACCTTTAATTAATCCCCGCTCGGGCCGTGCACTCTCGCCGTGCACTCTCGCCGCGCGCTACGGTCAAAGGGGGGCTGCACGGAATATTGATTGTATAAGTGTAACGTCCGTGTGAAAATAATAAATAAAGGGACTATTGACTACAACTCTTTCGCACGCACGCGCACACACACACACACGGACACACACATGCACCACCCACTCCGTCCCCACAAAAAAAGTGATACACAATCACGCACACAAATAATACCGCCGCAAGGGAGTACACGCGAGACCACAAGGGTCACTTCCTTTTACCCAGAAGCCTTTGGGAAAGGTCAAGGGAGTGGGAGACTAATACCTTTACCCGGATTTCACAGGAAGCTGCAATGTTTGGAGAAATGGCCAAGTCAGAGCCGCCAAAGGTCAGCCCTGGACGGAGAGCTGCGGGGCAGGGGGTCGGAAAACAACACATATCTCCACTTTCCCCAAGGTCGCTTATTGAAGGAGGTCTCGGCCATTTAACAGCGGAGGACCTTCAAGTGCTTTGCCTTTTATTCTTGCCTAAAGGAGCCGCCTCGGGGAATGAAATGCTTCATCACAAACATGTTTTCCTCAGTTCCGCTGTTATCATTGTTTTAATCTGATAAACAAAGACAGACACGGAGAGTGAAAAAGCAATATGAATAGAAATTCACACGGCCAAGGCCGCTGTGCTTTTAATAAAGACGAGCGGAGGGAGGGAGATAGACAGAGAGGAGATCATACGGGGTTCAACTGAGGTTTCTTTTTTTTTCTCTCTGAACCATGTTTACTTATTTTGTCATTTCTTTATTTATTTCAATAACACCACTCTGGGAGCGATTTGGTCTGGATTTTGCACGATTTAGCCGGGCTTAGATCCTGTTAGTCGCGATAAAGAGGCAGAATGTCCCAGTTGCGTCCTTATCCCGCTTATGAATATTCAACCACTGGGCTCCCCTCCCCTTCCCATTGTTTTCTCATTTGTACTGATATCTGCGGGCGGAGGGAAACTGATAATGTGCTGGAGGGAGATGAAGCAACGGGAAGTGGCGTTGATATACAATATGATATGCCTCTGTTACGCAGCCGTGCCTCAATGGACTCAAAGTAGTTCTCAGCTGCCTCCTCATTTGAAATATGCTCAAAATCCATTAAAGTCCAAAGCCTTTTAAGATTCATTATCCTGCAGGGAGATTAGGGTCGGAGAGATTCAGTGTCTCCAGCAATATCCGGTTAAAAGCAACCAAAGGACGCCGGCCTTTTAATGTGGAAGTTGCACAGCTGGGTTGCCGCGCGCCCGGGCTGATTGTTTTGTCAGGGGTTTGCAGAATCCACAGCCTTAGGTTCTGGAGAGTACACCGTATAACTCCTGAGTCGTGAGAGCAGACTCTGTCTGTGTGTGTGTGTGTGTGTGTAGATCTCTTTTCTGTTTGTTGTGTTTCTGTTGAATTGTATCCGCTAGCGAAGTGTTTTGTTAGTGTATGTCGTTCCTCGTGCAAGTGAGTTTGCATATGTGTATGTGTGTGCATGCGGGTTTGTATAGGCGTGCGTGTGCGTGCTTGTCGCTAAGTTAATGCACATACACACCCACTCCCACGGATTCACTCATCTGTGTTTGAATACTTGTGTGTGTCTGTGTGGGTGTGCTGTGTGTGTGTGTGTGTGTGTGTGTGTGTGTGTGTGTGTGTGTGTGTGTGTGTGTGTGTGTGTGTGTGTGTGTGTGTGTGTGTGTGTGTGCGTGCATGGAGGATCACTGAACCGGGTGGTGGGAGTACATCCATGTTAGTGCAAGCGAGCGGAAAGGCTACATCTGTCACTCTGTATTTTCTCACACACGCACTGACGAGCGCCGCGTGTCTACCACACACACACACACACACACAAACACAAATCCATACACACACACACACACACACAAACACACACTCACAAATTCACACACACACACACACACACACACACACACACACACACACACACACACACACACACACACACACACACACACACACTCAGACCAACACACACAAACACAAATCCACACACGCATACACTCACGTCACATTTATAGACGCTAGTTTCTGTGGTTGTGTGTGTTTGTGGGGTGCGGGGGTGAGTGTGTGTGTGTCTATAGGTTGTGTGTCTGTGTATGCTTTAGAGTGTGTGTTTGTGTAGGCACAGCATATGCACAGACTTGCACACAAAGTGACTATGATGCATTTCTACCGCCAGCTTTTGGCGCTGTTTCTTTTCCCCTCGCGCGTCAGACACCTCTGCCTCCCCGCTCAGCGCCCCGTCCACCCGACGCGGCCCCCCGACCATATGCTCGCCCCCCCCTAAAGCCCTCCGCCAGGTTACACCGTCGCCGCGTGCCGTGGACGTGTGGAACCATTTGTAGCACACACGGAACGCACATTGACAAGTCAGGTGTAGGCGCAAATGGATAAGATAAGAACTTTATTTCATCCCATACATGAGAAATTCACTTGTTACAGCAGCCCATGGAATATAGAAAGAAGCAATTATAAAATAAAGTGCACTAAGTGTTCAGCAATACGGACATACATTAAATAAAAACATCTTTTCATTCCTACTCTGACTCCTATTAACTTAATCGATCCGTAGACGCCGTACCTGCACTCTCATGCCTGTTGTTCACGTGAGTGTGTCTGAGTAAGTGAGATGGCACGCCTGGCGTGCGCCTTTAAAGTTACCAAGGCTCTTCTGAGGGTCTTTCCTCGCTCTGACTGACCTCATTTGAAGCCGAAGTGGCCCTGAACCTGGTTATTAACGGCTGCGGAGGCGTGCTGGAGCTTGGGAGCCTCTGCACGGAGGAAGGTGGAGGAGGAGGATGAGGAGGAGGAGGAAGGACGAGGAGGAGGAGGAAGGACAAGGAGGAGGAAGGTGGATACCGCCTCACGGTCAGCCACTCCGACCACTTAGCCCACATTAGCCACCAGCATTGCATATTTTTCGCTGCCATTTCAAGGCTCTTTGCTACACTCTTCCCACCGCCGTCGCCGACTCCACCGCCCCCCCCCCCCCCCCCCCCCCTCCAAAACTCCTCCTACTCCTCGCAGACGGTTGGGGACGGGGGAGAATCGATGGAAACGTGTACTTTTACCGTCAGAAAGCGCGTTCGGACGGAAGGATGCACAGCAAAGTGCTGAGCTGACACCTGGGTTTACTCAGAGGATGATGGGAGTCTGGAGTGATGGGATCCTCTGGTGTGCTGGGAAATCAAACTGCTCAGAAACCTACGATGGGCGGGGCTAGTTCTGGCCGTGACACTCTCGTCATGTGACCCCCCCTATCAGCTGACTGCGTGGGCGAATTAAACGCTACGTACACTGGCTGATAGGCGGTTGATTTGAGACTGTCCATCTCAAACACGCACTCTGTAAGTTAAGTGTGCTGAGCAGAAGTCACCCACCAATACTCCAGCCTCCACCTGCTTTGGTTCTGCACTGTTATTGTATGTAACCTGTACAAGGGGTTGAGATAGCTGATGAACCCCATGGGGGATCGTATAGTTCTGCCTGTTGTCAAACGCTGGTATGCTGTTGGTGCTATGTGTCTGACGTCTGTTTCCTGCTTTAAATCGTACAGCAGGGAGCACCAGAAGAGAGTGGAGCAATAGGGGTATTAACATTTCATGCGATGAATGGTTGAATCTATGACATGAATCATGGTAGAACTATAATGGTGATGCCATTGTTAGATTGAAGAATGTTTTCTTTAAAAAACCTGATATGTAAATGTGACAAAGTTAACAAGGTAAGATGAAAAAATGTGCATTCAACGTGTTACTGCAGAAAAGGTAAAATAGCATCAACAGATCCTTTAAATGACAGAAAACATAACACAGCCTGTGACCTTGATAATCAACGATTTCATTCAACACAATGATATGTATCAAGAATGCTTTTCAGATGAATAGCACACATACACCCTGACACATGAATATTACGCACACACATGAATAACACACACACACACACACACACACACACACACACACACACACACACACACACACACACACACACACACACACACACACACACACAACTATTACACACACGCGGATATCTCCCCTCCGCTGCATTATATATAATTCACAGAGGCTGATGACAAAAGATGATCCTTTTATCAGGGCAGCCTCTATTCCCTGCAGAGCTGAGGTGCCCCGAGGAAAACTTGAACAAAGATAAATAAATGAACAAGGCCAGGGTAGAAATGAGCCGGACAGGTGATCTGTCTCTGTTGCTGCATGATCCTCACCAAATGGGTTATTGATCGGAGGGTTGTATCTGGGGGTCGGCAGGGGTCGGTGGCAGGCGGGGTAGTTTAGTGACTAAGGGTTGTTCCACTCCCGTTCAAAAGGTACTCGGTTGGGCTTCGATCCTTTCGACCAGCGCAGCCAACAAACCCGCAGGCATCCTTGAGCAAAGTCTCCGCACCTTCTATGGCCGTTCGTTAAGGGGGCGTGTGGCTGAAAGTCATCGTAAGTTGCTCCGGTGGGAAGCTGTCCGCTAAACGACTTAATAGTGAGTTGTACCCAGAGGGTGACCCTGTTTTGAATCAACAAATCACACAAAAAGGAACAATAAAATGGCCCACGTTTAAGGGTTTCGATGTTATAGCACTTTCAATGGACTGGCTTTAAAGGACCAATAAGTGTAATATCCCGGTTGGAACTCAAAAGTGTCTCACGTTAAATGTTTTACGCCTTAACTATACTTTCATGTCGACTGCATTTCTGGGGAATGCTAAATTGCACTTTGGCTACACATTGAGGATCCAAATATCAAAATGTGTTAAACGTTCCCCTTTCACTATGTTTTCATGGTTGCAAAGCCTATATGTGCCTGTAAACGCACACAATGTCTGCTTGCTTTAGCACGTACACAGCCTTCTGACTGCTCCCACATCTTTCTGTGCACCTTTGAAGCCCTTGGAGACTGCAACTGTAAGGTAGTAAAACATAGTTAATCCTTAACTTCAATTTGAACCCACATCTCATTTGTTTTGTCACATAGTCAGAGCAGTATAGTTTTTGTTCTACCTGAAATATATTTTTAAGATATAAATAACTAGATTTTACAGGAACAGCACAACTGTTAAGTGTCACTTTGACACCAGGTGCCTGAGGTTATTTTGATTGATGTGAGAGCGGGGAAGGGGGGGTGGGGGGGGGTCCATTGTTTACGGTTAAAAATAGACAGCTTACAGGTTTGTCCATTTACCTACCCCTACACCCTGTAGGGTAAGTGGCAGTAAATGTATACCTGTCCCAAAATCAATGAACCTGTCCCCTCAAATATCTTAGAACGCCTCAAATACGGTCACTGGATTGTCGGTTCTGTGCTACACGTAAAGAACGAAGAAACCAAAGTTTGTTTTGATAATTTTTGTGGGTTTTGGCCTTTGAGATTCCATGTTGACCGATATACAGTTTGTAATCGTTTTATACGTAAGTATAAAACTAACCTGAGAATCAAATCATCCTCCGAACCACGTCTTTCGTATTTTGACAAAGGCAAATGGCTGAAGCCAGGTAAGGACGGATGATTCACAATTTACGTTATAAATTGCTAATTTCTTCTGCATTTCGAGCGCTCAATAACAATTATCTGGCTGCCTGAAATTTACTTTAAGCAGTCCCGGGGCAGTCGGACAGTTGTTAGTGTCGAGCCCAGTCACCTTCATGATGCCCAGCCACCCAAAGCACCCACACTCTGACACTGACTTTCTTCTGCCGGCCGATTAGCACTCCAGAGAGATACTCTACCTGCCCAGCGTCACCATGGATACGTCCTCTACTTGGAGGAAACTTGCCCAGCAGCAGCCTGGATAATTCTGCTACCTGGAGGGGGGGGGGGGGGGGAACCTGTCCAGCAGTATCCTGGCTAGCTCCTCTACCTTGGGGAAACCTGCCCAGCATCACGCTGGCCACTCCTTTCCTTTGAGGAACCCGCTCAGCGTCGGCCCATGGCGCGCTCCTCTACCTGGGGGAAGCCTGCCCAGCGTCGCCACCAGTGAGGTCCACTAGGGGGGGGGAACCAGCTGCACATCAGCGCCATGGCTAGCTCCACTACCGGGGGAAACGCGTCTAACCGAGGCTAATCAGGCTAATCAGCACCAAATGGCCGCGGAATGAAATCTGGGCGAGCCTCAAGCCTGTCGGTGAAGTTGCTCCTCTCACAGAATGTGGCGACGGCGATTGGCAGTCGTATCCGCTGAGCCACAGATGCCTGCCCATCCTGGGTGGGCTGTGTTAGCCCCTGTTCCTGACAGAGGAGTGGTTTAATTACTGGCCCAATAGAGAGCCCTGTTTAGGTTGAGTGCACCTTGTTTCTCTGGCCCGTCCTTCCAAAGACAATTGTGGGGGCCCACAATGGACACCTTAAACCGAATCGTCCTCATTCGTCGCACTGTGTAAGATCAACATTAAATATTTTTCTGGTTGCAGTGTTGCCTCCATCAAGCTCTGTCCCCGTTTCATGAGGGAGAAGATAAGCGAGAAGATAAGCGACAACGCACTGTATCTCAGAGACATTTCGCTTTGCATGCTTTAGCATTTCTCACAAACCATTCCGATTACCAGACGGAGATTGTCCGTGAATAATTACGACCGCCTTTGCTTTCCCCCATAATATCAGCGTGAAGCAGAAACCCATTGTTTTCCAGAGCACAAAGTTAACTCGAACCAACTAAAGTTAAACACGCCGCGTGTGTACGCGTGCCACCGATTCGGCGTACGCCCCCCCACCGCTACCCTGAACCAAAACCCACGGCATGGGAAAGATTGTTATCCACGCGAGGAAGTGCAAGGAAGGCACTTTCTCTCGGCTAATTCCCTCGCTGTTTCAGCCAGATCAGAAGGCATGTAATGTTTCATCATGTCCTCGCCACTCTCAGATTTCCCTCTCTCTCTCTCCCTCTCTCTCTCTCTCTCTCTGTCTCTCTCCCTCTGTCTCTCTCTCCCTCTCTGTCTCTGTGTCTCTCTCCCCGACCCTGGTATCCAGCGGCGACGACAGAGGCTGTGTCGACGTCGGTACAGCAGAACGGCGGCACAGAGACACGGTGACACCTTTCCGCTGTTCTGCAAGCGCGCAGGGGAGGGGAGGGGGGGGGGGGGTGGAAACAGCGTCTGCTTGTTCTGTACCTCGTGTTCAACCGAGGATTCTTCGGCGGCAAAATAACATCTCTGTATCCGCCACGAAGCGTCCTTCTTCCCGGAGAACCCAGGGGAGAGGAAGAAAGGGGAAAGACAAGAAGAGCGGGGAAGGCGACAAAGAAAGTGGCGCGGCTTTATAGTTGCCAACGTGAGGATTCTTGTTCCGTTTGATGAGGTGTTAATGATACACCTTAATGGTTATAATAACTGTGAGGTTCGTGATTAGGAATGAGTCTGCAATGAGAACCTGCCGCGCCCCCCCCTACCCCTCTCCCCCGACCCTCCCTCTTTGTTCCCGCTTTCTAGGCCGATCATGGAGGGTGACAGGAAGGGGGAATCAAAGCCGTTGTCGAGAGTGTAGGTGAACAGAACCAACCAATTGAAAACGAGGGGAACGCTGGTTGGGCTTTGTGGCAATATAGGACAAAATGGAGATTTATGATCTCTTAAAGCCGCCACCCGCCTCCCTCAGATGTCTTGCCTTTAAAGTGATTTCCATCTGAAACCCGTCGCTGTCGCAGGCAATAAACCCGAGTCCCAGCAGCGGTGGCGGCGGTGGCGGCGGTGGTGTAGGCGGAGGCTGAAGTTAACATTGCAGAAAGAGAGATGAGAGGGATAGGACGTGCCCACCGCGCCCCGCCACGCGCTCGCAGTGACACTCGGCTCATTAAATAAGGGCGCGTGGCTCGTTTATAGAGGGGGACGACGAGGCTGGGCTTTGGGGAAAATAATTAAGCAAATGAATCCACTTAAAGAAATGCGAAGTTTAGTGAAATATATATTTTTTATTTTTTTCCGGAGCCACATAACTGAAGTGGAGCCAAACAGCGTAATAAAACGCGGGCTTAGGGACACTGGTTTCATCTCATGTTTTATCTACGGACCTGTGACAGAAGATGTGAAGGAATGGGAGACGGCGTGAATTATACCACCGTGAAAAATCTATTATTTTCTAACACTGCTTTCATCTTTTGCTTCTTTTTTCTCCATCTCTGTCTCGGACTCCCTCCTTTATATGCAGATAGGGAGCAGCTTGGATCGGCCGTAAAACCCAGGCACCTGAAGACCTCAAATTGATACTTATCTCTATGAATCTTTAGAGACGCAGTCAGATGAATATTTCATCTCGACCACTAAGTGTGGGTCCATCTAGCCAGTCCCCTCGTTGCATGCATGGTCATTAGGCTCTTCCCCCTGGTGCATTACATCTTTTGTTTCCCCCCGCAGAACCAAGAACTGGAAAAAATACAACTTTTTAACTTTTAAAATCACTGGGCCTTTCACTTTTGCGAAGAGTGAAAGGCCGAACACTCTCGTGTTTGAATCTTTCTGTTTTTATGGACGTGCACACACGTGCGTGCATACACACACACACGCATGGATACACCAAAGTCAAGCCCTTTAAATGTGTATGGGCAGACTTTAAGCTGAATGTCAGCTGGGTTCAGTTTAATTTGATTTTAAGCGTCTGGATGAGTTCCTCTGAAGATTCGCGTTTGAAGAGAAATCCATTCAGTGGTACGTTTGCTGCTATTAGGCAAAAATATGGGTGCTAATTGGGCCTAATTTATAAGGAATTACAAATAAATTGGATGTTAAAATGCCCCATCAGGTGTGTAAACATATTTAAAGAAATAATTTGATGACTGATCCGTTAATTCAGAAGAGAAGAGGCCTTGGATCTGACTCCTAAAGTAAAGAGAAGAAGAGAGATTAAACAAGATACAACTGCTCACGAGCTAATTGGCAATTATTAGAATGCAACACTTTGAGTTCATAAAAAGTTTGCTGGTGGAAAAAAAACAAATTATGTTAGAGGCGCCGTACCAACTGACAAGGAAAGTGTGGGGTCGGCTTAACTCAGGAAGTAGAGCAGTAGTCTTGTGTCCGAAAGGTTGCTAGTTGATCCCCAGCTCCTCCTAGCTGAGTGTTGATGTGTCCCTGAGCAAGACACTTAACCTTAACTGCTCCTGACGAGCTGGCTGTCGCCTTGCATGGTTGACTCTGCCGTCGGTGTGTCAATGTGTGTATTAACCGATGTAAGTCACTTTGGAGAAAAGCGTCTGCTAAATGCCCTAATATAATATAATATAAGTGCACGGTGGTGTGGCCCGCACGAATGTGTCTGAGGGTGTGTTTGTACATCAAGAGTTGTATCAGATGCTGTTTATAGATGAACCAGTAGGCCAGCTGCGATGTCTGATCACCCACTTCAGGATCCCATGGTCTATCCGTCTGACTGACTTCTCCCATTATGTTTGTTATCTCTGCCCGCCTCTGACTCGGTCTGTCTTTATAAACCTCTTCCGTTTATTTCTTGCTAATATCTCTTGCATAATTTTGTTCATTCTTCGCGGACGACCCTCCCTTGTTATTTTCCGACCAAACTTAAATTTGCTGCATTGGCCATCTCTCTCTGTCATTGTCTCTCTCTCTCTCTCCCTATGCCCCTCTCTTTCTTTGTCTCTCTCAGTCTTTGTCTCTCTCTTTCTCTCTTTGTCTCTCTCTGTCACATTCTCTCTCATTCTCTCTCTCTCCCCCTCTCTCTCTCTCTCTCTCTCTCTCTCTCTCTCTCTCCCCCCCCCCCCTCCCCCCCCGCCGCCTCAGTTCAGTCTACATTAGTCCCGAGTAGCTCTCACAGCTCTCGGCTATTAATAACAGTGGGTCGGGAAAGACTGCAGACGAATACTAATATATCTCTCTCACATGAACACTTTGCACAAGGGACTGTAGAAAAACGTGTTATGAAACAAACAAAAAATAAAAAATGCAAGGTGTCAAGCTACAGTTCTCACAAGATATCGGCTCAGGCGCCTCGGTGACGACGAGCAGATGTGCAGCCAGCACCACAGCACGGCAGGGCGGGCTGTCGCGGTCGTGTTGTCAGCCCGCAGGTCGTCGATGCGTCTCGGCCTCTGACCCCCGGGGGCGTGGTGTTAGCAGGAAGGTGCTAACCGTTAGCCTGGCCCGGCCCCCCCTAAATCTTGTAAGATGGACGGTCTTCGTTGTCACCCTCGGGTGAGTTCGGGTGGAATTGGATCCCTCTGTGGGAGCGGCGGAGTGCGTATCACTGCACTGCAGTAACACAGGGCTTTAATGGAGGGCACAGAGTGGAGGTTCATCTGCCCACTGTCAGCGCGGGGGACGACGACGACGACGTGCTTATTGGTGTGATTCAGCCACCGAATGAGAAGTACGGTAATCAATAGCAACAGAAATAAATGATTTGAAAGTTTGAATTAAAAGTAAAAGGAGCTGAAGGCGAATATTTGTTAGAGCGTAATTTGTTGTTCGTCTGCTATCGGCGAGTGGACAGCGCCGCGTGTGTGAGCATTGTTATTGTTTCGTTACGGTAAAGTTTCTTGGTAAATGCATCTTAAGTATGCGAATGACGTCAAACAACACCTTTGTCCTTGTTGCATCGCTATCTTTATTCCTCTGAAACAAAAGTGGTGTTTTGTTTTTGTCACTGCGGTATGGCAGCCTGCGGCGGGCAGATACAGCGTTCCAAAGTATGCACAGTATTGATAACAGCGCCGTCGTCCTCTCAGTGCCCGCGCTCGGATCTCTCCTCTAACAAAGAGTCGATAAAGCGCTCCGAGACCTTCTGTTTGCTCTGCTCCTCAGAACGGTGCCTCACCTAAGACCAGGACCCGCTGCTTGTGGAGGATGACTCGACCTCGGTACTATCCAGCAACAAACCGACGAAACACCCACGCATACATGCTCGCACGCACTCACGCGCACACACACACACACACACACACAATAACAACCACCAGCTAGCCAACAACACCCACACATATACACACACACACACACACACACGCTCACATGCACTCACACACACAGGCACGCTCGCACACACAGGCACGCTCGCACACACACACACACAATACTAACAACCAGCTAACCAACAACAACCACACACATACACACACACACACACACACAAACACACACACACACACACACTCACATACACTCACACACACAGGCACGCTCACGCACACACACACACACACACACACACACACACAATACTAACAACCAGCTCACCAACAACACCCACACACATACACACACACACACACACACACACACACACTCACATACACTCACACACACAGGCACGCTCGCTCGCACACACACACACACACACACACACACACACAATACTAACAACCAGCTAACCAACAACACCCAAACACATACACACACACACACACACACACAAACACACACACACACACACACACACTCACATACACTCACACACACAGGCACGCTCGCACACACACACACAATACTAACAACCAGCTAACCAACAACACCCACACACATACACACACACACACACACACACACAAACACACACATACACACACTCACATACACTCACACACACAGGCACGCTCGCCCACACACACACACACACACAATACTAACAACCAGCTAACCAACCACACCCACACACATACACACACACACACACACACACATACACACACTCACATACACTTACACACACAGGCACGCTCGCACACACACACACACAATACTAACAACCAGCTAACCAACAACACCCACACACGCATGCACACACACTGTCACACAAACACACACACATGCACTACGTCCTTCATTCATATTCATCAATAGCGACTGACAAAAATGTCCTATGGGTGAGGTATGACTCATGACTCGTAAGGCACCAATGGGGAGGTGGGACAGGTTTGAGTCACCCTCGTCGAGGAAGATAGTAAGTGACAGTTTGAAACATGACGAGAAAAACATCCCAAACTGGTGGGCAGGTTTAACTTTGAAGCCCCACTTCCACCCTTGGTATGACGATATCATTAAGTATCAAAGTATTGTGATTCGTGCTGTCAAGCGATTAAAATAATTAATGTCATAGTTAACTCACGATTAATCGCGAGCAATCGCGATTAATCACAAATGTTTTTTCTATGCTAAATATCCCTTCATTTCTTTGTCCCATTAATTGTTCTAATTGTAATGCTCTTATCAACATGGAGAAGTGCATCGGCTTGCCTTGTGCAAATGTTTTTTTATTGATAACAACATTGGCATATACTGATCAAAACAGGACGATACAAATAAAAAGCCTATAGTGCAATTAAACGATGAACATACAAACATACTGCCTTGAACATAGCAGTCAGGCTACTGCTTCTTTGTCATTAGCCAAAGAAAAAAAAAAGAATTGCGTTAATCGCGCGATAAAAAAATGAACGCCGTTAAAATTGGTTTGCGTTAACGCCGTTAATAACGCGTTTAACTGACAGCAATAATTGTGATGTATCGTAATTTCTCGGAGGAAGCGGATGTTGTTCAGCCGCTGTTTGTACACTGGCGATGTCATTTAATCCGGTAGCCACCCAGTACTGAAAGGCTAGGGGTTCACTCCCCGGTGGTATGCTGTTGAATCGAATGATTCTTCACACGTTACAAATCTGCCCTGGCTCCCTTCTTCCCATCTCTCTTCTTCATGCTTTAATGCTTCAGAACTCTCACACATTATGAGCCGTTATGCTTCCACAAATAAAGAGAAGAGATTAAAGATTACAATTAGAGGATTAAGATCTAACGGGATGTCTTAGTGCAGCTGAGTTGGACTCTTGGAAGTTGACATGGTGTGAGGTGAATTGGTTATCCGGCATCAACAAATAATAAACACAATCCTTAAGAATTTAAAGTCGATGCAAACTCTTTACGCCGCAATGCATCCACAGTGCCTACGCGACGAGGCTGATCATATCCAAAGTCAAACCTTGTTATTGTGCTTTTCAGCAAAAGAAAAGCTGCAAAGCATTGCACCTTTTTAATGAACATAACAGTAGGCTTTCGGAAACAATGTGTGAGACTGCGCTTTGACAGAAAACTATAATGCTTTCAGGCCAGAAAAATTAAATCCAATAAAGGCAGTGAAATGATCCCCCCTGCACCTCGCATGTTCACCGGGGGGGGGGCTTTGCTGCCACTCAGACACAGAATTCTGTTGTTTATTTCAGCGGATGAATCAATGTGGGGGGTGGCCCGCTGACAAACGACAGGTTGCACGCTGAGCAGCCTAATTGTTGTGCAGGAGAAACCAGCCCTATTGATACGCACACACGTCTGGGGTTACGACACAGGCAGAATCCAACCCATACAAATCCCCCTTCAGAGATGCTTCTCACAGAGGTGTCATTGAGGTGCACGCACAGCTGTCTCTGCTCTGTTTTGGCACGGCAGAGGTGGAAGGAGCTCCCTGCCAATGTCAGGACCGCAGAGTCGCTCACCAGCCTCCACAAAAGACTCAAGACTCGCTCACTCTGTATAGCCACGCCCTCCTGCGCGCTTATTGTATGTTGTACGTCCTGGCCCTTAACGTACGCATTTATTGTATGTTGGACTTCAGTGTTGCATGTAGCATCTGTTGTGTCGCATCTTGTCCTAGCTCTCTTTGTTGTGTACTGGGAATGGGTTAACCTAGCGATTGTTCATGCTCGGCCCCTGGTTGTGTGAACATTCTTACTGTAACGACAGCGATATATTGTTGTTTCTCCTTGTTCTGACAAATGCATATATTGTAAGTCGCTTTGCATAAAAGCGTCTGCTAAGCGTCTGCTATGCCCTGAATGTTAATGTAAATGAATCCATTCGATGCCTTTGTGGCAAGGGTCGGTTGAAAACATGTTTGTACTTACATGGGTGTTATTATGTGTCTTCTGTCCATTTTCGTATGCTCAGAGTCTGAGCCTCAGAGGTCAGAGGCAGACCGACACTCACCTACCAATCCTTGTTGATGTTAGTGTTGTTTTGATTCTGTCTCCTCCAGATTGCGTCTTTTTCTTTATTCTTTCCCGCTAATGTACAGCCCCCTCCGTCCTTCTCGGCTCTGCCGAACGCAGAGTATCGTTTGAGGTTGACGAGTGAATACTTGATGAGTTGGTGAATTATTGGGATGTTTTATTCAGTAATGATACGGGCTTGGTCGCCTGATGTGTGCCGGGGGGAGTTTGGTGCTTCGGAAATGTAGAGTGTTTAAAAAAATGTCAGACATTATTAATTATAAAAGTAAAACAAGTCAATATTAACATCAATATTGCTGTTGGTTCGCTTCAGGTTTTAGCTAGCTTCCCGGTGATTAAATATAAAAACATATGGAGCTCATGGAAACATGGGACATTGAGTGAGCGAGCATAGAACATGACTCGGATGATAAAAGGGTAAGTAAACCCCTGGGGGTTGGCTTAGCTCAGGAGGTAGAGCAGGTTTGCTAGTTCAATCCCCGGCTCATCCTCACCGAGTGTCGAGGTGTCCCTGAGCAAGGCACCTCACCCTGACTGCTCCCTACGAGCTGGCTGTCGCCTTGCATGGTTGACAGCGCCGTTGGTGTGTGAAAGTGTGTAAGAACCGTTGTAAGTCGGTTTGGATAAAAGTGTCTGCTAAATCCCCTAAATGTAAATGTAAATGTAAATGTAAACCCCCAAAAGCACTTTTCTCCGTTGAAAACGGTTCCACTCGGCTCCCACAAAGTATGTGTGAACATTTCTGCCTCTGAGTTGTTAAACGGGGTAAATTCATTTAGAATATGTGAAGTCTGCTTCTCTCTGCTCAGAGCGTTTTTTCGATAGTCAACTCATTTACTTCTTGCTGCAGACCCCAGCTCAAGCAAGCGCGACATGGGTTTGGAGAACACGTGACCACGGCCCCTCGCCCTTGTTCCTGTATAACCCAATGAGTCACTTTCTTCCTAAAACGACTGTCAAGCTTGCTCAGATCACACATTTTGAAACGTATGCACTGAAGTTCCCCTGCAAAACGCGGTGGTTTTACTTAAACTATAATGCTCGATTTCATGTTTTTTTTTAATGGGGAATCAGGTCAGTCCCCCCCTGCCTGGTTGGATGTACAATCTCGGTTGCCAATCAGGGCCAAGGCGGTCGTGTTTCCTCCTGTGTCTTACGCTCGCTAACTCAAACGCTCGTGCTTTGTTATGCACATCTTAACATTTTGAATGATTTATTTAGATATTAGAGAATGAAATAACATCCAGTTAAATTGATATGGGCTGCTTCCAGACGAAAGCAGGAAATAAAAGGGGACACGGCTAAAAAAAAAGTGGGACATTCCACTTGTAGCTTTTGATTACGGTGAGTAATTAAACATTTACTTCCTATTTGCTGGCCAGGTTCTGAATAATACAGGGCAGAGGAGAACAGAATGATTTGAGGGGAAAATGAATAAAGAAATCTTGCCAAATAATGAGGCCTGGATGTGTATTGTTATTGGCTCAGGCTGGCTCCATTGTCGAGAATTACTAAATAAATAGTATGTATAATAATAATAGTATGTATGCATAATTTCTGTTCCTATTTCCGAGCTATATAAATACTTCCCTTCCTTGTCTTGAAAACATAATTACCCTCTTCATCAAAAATAAGTCATGTCTGTACTTATTTTGTCCAAATTAAAATCTTAAAAACAATCCAATATACATGAATATCATTTTGGGTTCTGTTCAGGTTTCATCCAGCTTCCCATATAGTAATGCAGACCAGGCGCGTCGTTAGCAATTGAAAACATCCGGGGCTTTAGCCCGGGGGGGAGCACCGTCCTGACTCCTGCGTACTACGGTATCTTAATTAATTAAATAATTAATTAATGTATCGATTAATTAATTAAGGGCGCCCCCAACACATAGGTCGCCTATGCCTAGCGCCAGGGCAAAAATAAGACATTAGAATAGCCTATATAGCCTGCGTGCACCTACCCGATGTCAAGAAGCCATCGCTGCTCCGACGGACCTTTCTCCCCCAGCCAGGCAACGGCAAGTAAGTAGTGGTCTGCTTTTATGTTTCATTTTTAAGTTATTACTTATTGTCAGTGTAGGTTTAATGTTACAGATAAAAACATGCTTTATATTGAGTCAGCATTTCAGAGTTCTAATGTTTTCCCGGAATATGCATTCCTAAACTGTTCACGTCAAGTTCTCTTTAAGATCGCATGAGATGATATGTGCTATCACGCGACCTGTAACCAGGAAGTAAACACTCGCTTGCATGAAATGATATGCGCTATCGCGCGACGTGTAACCAGGATGTAGATTTAAATAATGAAAAAATAATCTTCCCAGACTGTTTCTGTTACTTGCTTATGCTGTATGCAAGTTGTTTAAGAAGCTTATCTCCATATAAATCTGAGCTGTACATGAATCTGTTAATGAAGTCTCATTTCGACTCCTTCCTCCACTTCACTATTCATGTTCTGTTGCTTGCAGTTAACTACAGCCGCCCTTCCTGGGTAATGCCACCAATCCCTGGTCATCCATTGAAGACATCTCTCTCACTCTGCACAGTCACACTATTGCCGCTTCATTCTCATTGTCTCATAATCTCATTATTATGGCTGCTGTGGATGCTTTAAAAAATAAACATTTTTCTCTTAGGTAAAATCAAACCAGTGGGATGTTAGATTGAAAACCTCCAAAGCAATGTATTAAAAATGGAAAGACAGTCCTATGTGAAGTTTCTTTTTTGGGGATTTTCAAAATGAGGTACCAGAATGGATTGTCAACCCACTGTTTCTCAACCCTCTCCGATTATTACTATGAGTAGTAGTATTGCATGCATACAGTACTCACATCAGCGCCACAGTAAGCCTATAGAGGCTGCAACCATTTGCTTCTCAAAAGATTGTAGTGTTTTAGAATGAACAACCACTAGAGAGACAAGACAAGACTAATTTTGATTGACAAGTTGGCTAGATTTATATATGTATTTATATTATTTTTTTATTTATAAGAATGAAAGAAATTGTGTAATGAAAGAATAAAACAATGATTGATGCATTTTTGTTTGAATAACATCTTGCTCCCGCGGCCAGTGCCAGCGCCGGCATTGCAAGGGGAGGGATATTACGTACATTTGCAGGAGGCGGGATAAGTGCGGCCGCTGTCACTCAGGTTTGTTTTGGTTTGACGCAGACAGCATGGAGGCAGAACAGACCGCAGAAGTCAACGCGATCGTCTTCAATGTTGCTGCAACGATGCAGCATATATTCAGAAGAGCAGCCAGTACTTGCGTGTATGACAGCAGCTATATATATATATATATATAGCTATATATATATATATATATATATATATATATATGTATGTATATATATACATAATTATTATTATTATTATTTATTTATTTTTACGGCAGAGATCCGGGGCTGATCCCAAAAGATCCGGGGCTATAGCCCCGAATGCCCAGGTCTAACGACGCGCCTGATGCAGACTATACACAACACTGAAATACTACTGTATATAGTATGTAGTACCTGTTGTTCTTGAACGGGGTGTTCAAACTAAGCTAAATGTAAATTGAGAGATCAATTATGAAACAGTTATACATTTCATGAAACACTTTTTAATAAGTTGCACCACTAAACAAAATCAAACACGATACATCTCCCTGTATGTATAACTTCACAACCAAAAATCCTCAAAAGGCCTTGAGTGGCACCTCCTCAGAATGCAAACAAATAAACAAAAAGGGGATAAGACGCGAATTCTTCTCCTTTTTCTTATGAACAGTGAAGCTCTGTGCGTTCAGCCCGAGGCGTGCGTCGTTCTGCTGGATTATAATGACTGAACTCATTAAAAGGCGCGCCGTCCCTTTTTACTTCTTATTACCACAGATCATTAGTTGATGAAACAATGCTTTAGCGCAGAGCGCTGTGTCGCTAGCTGCCGGCCCCTCCTCCGCCGCGGGCCTCGCTAGGTGTCAGCGTGGATGTTTCTGACCTCTTTGTTGTCATGGCGACAGATTTGAACCTCTGACCCCGATCTGTTGGGTGTGATGTTCTGCCTATCGGGAGAATTATTTACACTTAATGCCCATACTGAGGGCATGATGATCATGCAGAGGAGAAAGACGCTAACACGTGCGCACACCCACGCACACATAAGCAAGGACGCACGCACACGCACGCACGCACACGCACACTCACAAACAAAGACACACACACATACGCCTGTCGATGTATTATTTGCGAGCAAATTGCTCATCAAGACTCTTGAGAACCTTTGTGGCTCTAGCTCTCCTGCCCGTGTGTTTTTATTCCTTATTATTAATGAAGCTTTTGACTGAACGCCGTCTTCGAGGCGAGCAGAGCAAGAACTCTTTGAACTCGCGTCCCCTTTCATATTGGTACACGGTTTAGTCACAAACAAACACACACATAACCCGCGTATCTAC
Organism: Gadus chalcogrammus; assembly: GCF_026213295.1. Lineage (NCBI taxonomy): Eukaryota > Metazoa > Chordata > Actinopteri > Gadiformes > Gadidae > Gadus > Gadus chalcogrammus. Next base: position 25,899,594 of record NC_079414.1, on the reverse strand, counting down.
TAAGGCACCGGCAGTTGTTTTCTTTGTGTCTTGCGTCATGAAGGAATGAAGAAGCTGTGCTTGTACGGGGCAGGCATTTAGGAGCTCACAAGGCGAGTTACAGATAGCTTCCCACAGGGGAGCTGTATGCCGGTGGTGCTAATGTGGGTTTTCTAGATGTATTCAGCGATGGGAATTACATTGTGATGCAGGTGTAATGTATTACAATGTATGGAGGCTGGACGTATACTGTTGAGGGAGGGCTGGTCAAATGTATTTTACTGCAGCACTGAAGTGTGGGGGTACGTGAGATGTATGTGTTCGTGTGGCTGTGATTCTCTGGGTTCTCTAGTCTTTAATTAGTATTCGTTATAAAACGCTGGTCAACGGGGCCGGGAAAATGAAGTCTAGGACCCCCTGCTCGAGCTGTTGCCCCCGCGACCCGACCCCGGAAAAGCGGTTTGACGATGAGGATAATGAGGTAAAAAAACTTGATTCTTGATTCTGATTTAGGCTGAATCCAGGTTTTGGATTTTGACTGGATCCGAGCCCTTTAAAAATACATACAAACCTGTGATCTCATAACAAATTATTTTTTGTATTGAGCCGCCTCCAATCCAAGAGTATAGCCTTAGCCGGTGTGCTTCACAATAATTTTTTGCTGTCTTGAGGAACTTTATTACTTGGCAGAATTGTGTTGTCAATAAATTATTGGATTTGATGTGTTTATTTTATGAAATCGAGCTGTTCCAAAATCACTTTGAACCACTGCCTCTCCTAGCTTGTTGCTTAAATAAATACATGTTACAGCCAAACATATCTTGCTGTATTGTCATGTTGCTGTGAGCTTTTCCAAACACAAATTACACTGTAATGTATACATACATACAGTATAAATACATTTAAACAATAGTGATCATTCAAATCCACCGTCTAAGCATTAAAACCCATCCCGTATGCATTGGCAATTCCCAGCAAGATGAGAGAAGGGGGTATTAGCATCAACGCATACATTGAGGCTACTGCAAGATGCTAGTTTGATGTATTGAAACATTGAGGCTAGTACGAGATGCAAGTTTGATGCATTGAAACATTGAGGCTAGTTCAAGACGCTACATGCAAGTTTGATGCATTGAGGCTAGTACAAGTTTCAAGTCTGACGCATTGCAACATTGACAGCAATACAAGATGCTAGTTTGACGCATACTAGCATCTGTACAGAGAACATCTAGCCCGATGCTAATCACTTCTCTTTCAATGGGATCATGAGGTATCGGTGTTAAATTCCAGCAGATTGGCTCTTCTGCAGCGGGTGAATTTATTCACTGTTATGAATACAAATGTATCAGAGCTCCCAAACGGGCAGTGTTGGAAGACACACACCGACAAGTTAGTCTGTGTTTTCTGGCGACGTCAAATATAATATGGAATATAATGAGATCTATCGCTGGTAAATATGTCTGCCGAACAGACGGTGTCTTGGTGGGGAACCTGTCAGCGATGAAGAACTTAGATAGCTTGATGGTGCTTGAGAGTGTGTGCGTATGTGTGTGTGTGTGTGTGTGTGTGTGTGTGTGTGTGTGTGTGTGTGTGTGTGTGTGTGTGTGTGTGTGTGTGTGTGTGTGTGTGTGTGTGTGTGGGGGCATTTGTCCATGCATGTCTATCTGTGTGCGTGTGTTTGCATGTGCGTGCGTGTATTTCAGTGTCTACCCCTTCGTTAATGTGTGCGTGCATGTCTATCCGTGTGTGTGTGTGTGTGTGCTTGTGTTTGCGTGTGCATCTGTGCGTGCAGGTGTCTGTGCAAAGGGCTCTTATGTACTCTCCTTGAGCTTGTTAAAGCCTACGGACGCAGACTTACCTCTGCAGGGGTGAACACCGGAAAGGTCCCATTAAGACTTCTGGGCAACGCAGCACGTTCTCAAACATTAGTGACCTTTGTCTACGGAGGGAAAAATAAGGAAAACAACGAGGCTCCTAGCAAGCAAAGTGAGGATGGCCCTCCCAGCCAAGGGGAAGAGAAGTCCAGCGGCAGAGAGGCAGGGCATAGGGCAGAGGGAGCTCAGCGTGGAGAGAGACGAACACACAAGAGGAATTAACCCAGTTTAACTTACACTCCATATCATCAATGGTTCACCGGTGGGTAGAAGAGGAGGGAAAGTGCATTCACTTACCATTAGGATAAACGGCTTGGTCTAATGTGATGTACATTTAAATTCAGGGCGTTTAGCAGACGCTCTTATCCAAAGCGACTTACAATTA
>NC_079414.1:25884856-25892356 GCF_026213295.1 Gadus chalcogrammus | reverse complement strand
ATGTTCTAACTTTTGACAAGTGATAACTTTGGAATCCTCCACATGAAGACACATAGAAATAGAACACAAACACACTTTAGCTTTCAACAGCAAAATGCCACATCTCTAAAGCCGATTAATTTTCTCCCACTATTTCGTTATTTTTTGACAAGCAACCATCCAGAACACCATAGCAAACCCCCAACTATATCAGCCATCAAGAACAGCATAGAACCCACCTATACCTTAACAACCACCCAGAACAGCATGGCAAACACCTAAAACAATCTATATCAACCTTTAAAAACAGCATAGAAACCTCCCATACCTCAAACACCAGCCAGAACCCTGCTGAGAGACAGATTGATCTATCTAACTGAAAATGAGATTTTCGAAATAAGGTGTCGAAAAATCGAGAAACAAATCATACGTGTCGTATCGTCGATGTGTATGATTGGGTGCATATTAAAGTAAAAATAGAAGCAGTAAAAAACTGTGGAAAGAAAAAGTCAGAAAGGCTGCTTATGCTCCCAGTGTATTTAGCAAACACTATCGGACAAAGACATCAACGACAAACATTAAAGTGGAAAGCATACGATGGAATGCACAAAGCGGCACTATTTTTGAAATAATAACAAGCCATAATGTTGTATTTAGCAAACAATATATTATATCATATATAATAGCTATATGAATTTTAGAATATCAACATAATATTTTTTATTAATGCAAATGTGTCATTCGACATTCCAAATTAGCCGCGAGGGACAGAACGTGGTAGAAGAGATTGTGACGTGCATCTTTAAAGGAATCAAGTTCCAATTCTCGTGTTAGTTTGATCCTTTATTCTATCTCTTCATGACCACGTCTGAACACAAACTGCAAGCAGTGACTGAAGCTTTGATTGTGGTTCTGATTGTCGTGTGTAAGTGCGGTCAACAGAAATGAATCTATCTCTCTCTCTCTCTCTCTCTCTCTCTCTCTCTCTCTCTCTCTCTCTCTCTCTCTCTCTCTCTCTCTCTCTCTCTCAGCCCAAAAACAACAGGTGAATGCAATCACACATGACCACCACTTCCACCGCCCAATCCCCAGTGAACACACCCACAACCCAAAGTGAGAGCGCTGTGACCAGTCCACAGAACAAACAGAACACAGGGACCCACGGTTGTGGCTCCCACACCGACGACGAAATCCCACCTACCTGTTTACAACCAGGTTGAAAAACAGAACACAATGCATACAATTGATTGATTGATTGATTGATTTCATTTATTTCAGACATGTCAAAATACAAATCAAACATCGCAAATAACACCAAACAAAATAAAAAGCATGACACTACAATAAACAAAAGCGATGTGCCAATTATTTCACAAAAGAAAAAAATTACATACATTCAATTGATATGTCTGAAAAGGAGTAGGAAGAAGTGTAACACTTATTTAATCCTACCCCTTTTCCACAGTTCAATAATTAATATTTATTTAATATATACTTCCTGTATTCCTCATAATCTCTCTTTAACAATAAACCCAGGACACAACCGCAACCTTACAGACCAACATAGAAACCACTAAGAATACTCTAGCAACCACCTTTGACACATTAGCAAACACATAGAACCTAAGCATCCACCCATACCACCCATATAACCACCCACATTACCCTAATATCCACCCATAGCACAATAGCGACCATCTAGATGAGAACATCTTAACCAAACGCAAGAAGCAACCCCCTAGCAAGCACCATTAAACTACTTCAGCAAGCTGCATACAATAATTAATTAAACCTCAACTGATTCAACATTTATAATCGCAGAATGTATAACAATAAGGACACAAAGATGCTGATTGAATGAAGTGTAGGTGGTCTCATTTATTATTACCGTTATGGTCTCAACATGAAAGTACGAGTTCAGTATCAGATGCTATTAGCATGCTACGCTCGCTTGCGTGAAAACGTGTAGAGCATGATGCCAGGTTGGCAGGCAAATTGTCAACAAAACCAAGCAAAATCTGTGGACTATCAGGCATAGTGCTGCCAAACACAGAGATTCTGTTGCAATAACTCAAGTTGCGAAAACGTGAGATGTGTCAGTTCACAGCTTTTAGAAATAACCTTAACACCTTATCGTTTTGATTAAATAACAAGAAATTATTTGTAAATATTAGTTTATTATTTGTCTTTGAAGCCACATTGTAAATATTTTATTCTATCAAGAGGAAACGAAATCAAGGCTATTTCTGCAGTTCCTAAAACGTATTTTGCATTTATTTTATTTTTTTTACTGACCCTGTTTTCAGTTAATTAGCAGGTATGGAGCGCACAGGGAATACACAGCGACAGGTCTCCGGTGAACCGTCTACCAGCCGGATGAATACACCACACTGCACCAGCAAACATGTCTGAATACTGTCTGTGAGAAACTGCCTGATGAATGTTCGCGGCAGAGAAATGGGTTGGAGGGCTAAAGTTAATGACCACCCTCTCTCGCATCCAGTAAACCCCAAATTGTTTTTCCATTTTTTGGTAGTTGATACGATGATGCGTCGGGCACAATGGTACGTGTTGTAATGCTGTTGAAGAAAAGGGGAATGCTTTTAAGATGACTTGCTTGCTCTTCAATCATAATATTGGAAGTGGTAGTAAAAAAGGCATGCATGGTTTCCCCGACTCAGACATGCTTTTGCGAGACCAATTCATTCTTCATGCTCATGATGATAGTTTTTCCCATGATGATAAAAAAGTGTTTGTTTGACTCCTCACCGAGAAGTCATTTTATATACATTTGCTAAAAAACTGTTGCGCCGGGAGAAGATTTTCTCAATGGTAGAAATAGTCTGGGTTAAAAAACTACAAATCAAACTCTTCTTCTTCTGCTGCAAACCCAGCGCAGAAAAAATAGGACAAAATGTCCAAAACACCCTCCTCAGGGTCTGCCACTCAACACGTTGATGTTTCAACCCTGACCAGAAGTTACACGAGAGCAACACATTCTGTGGAGGAAGTAACTGTAAGGCGAATAGTGTGTGTGCTGTAGGTAAGGTTTGATGCAACTGGAAAGGGATTTGCGCAATAGTAGTTTATTGGGTTGATATTAACAATCGATAACCTGAGTTATGAAAACTGCAGCAGATTCCCTGAAACACCACATCCAATGTGTATACATTGAAATGAATTGGTTTTGCAACATTAAAATAACGACCATTGCGGCCAGTCATTTACTAATGTTTGCGTCTTGTTTTATGGGTTTTATCTGATGTGTAGTATCAAAAGTTCTTAAGGCCAGCTTGCATGTGGAGTTTGTTAGGTTGATGGCTCGATCGGGGACCCTCACCAGGCCCGAATCGCACAGATGGACTCTGTGGCTGCCATGGGCGAGGCTGCACACCTGTTGCATATTGAGAAATCAATATGTGTGTGTGTGTGTGTGATTGTGAAATCAATATGCACAGGTCAAACCAGCCATGACCACAGAAACTCAAGGAGATCTCCTGCATGGCAACATGGAGCACAAGGTCATGAATCATTGTCTGCAAACTTTTAGAATAAACCTGTTTTCCATCCCCACCACCCTGCGTCATTGTCTGGGGGAGCCCAGTCAAATCAGTGTAGCAGCCGTATAGGAGGCGTGTTTCATTGCCACTGTTACTGTGAGAAATGAGTGCAAGCAGCTTAATGAAGTGAAATGACCTATTGTTTTTTGTCAAATAAGAGCGTGACCTTTTGGAATTTTTCAATTGTGTTGCTTTTGTTTTAGCCTGGAATGCCTCTTCTCTCACCCTAGCTGTGATAGTAAGGTAGCTAATCATGTATCTTTCAAAGTTTTATCTTTTAAGCTATTTGTCAATTAATTATGCCACAATTGTGAATAGTGTACGAACTTTCATTTGTGACACAGTTGTGTAAATTGGAATGTATCCCATGCTTTGTAATGAATAAATTGTGTTGAAGGGTTTCTTGAAGACCTGTTTCATCTGTGTGATGTAGTTCTGATCTGGGTAATGCAGTGATATTATAGCAATACAACCGACACACCCACAAGCACACACTGACAGCTTTTATCTCTGCTTTGTTGGAAGCTATCACATTTTATACCGATATGCCAAAAACAATCATTCCTTTAAATCCAAGTCATTGCATTTACACCAAAGAAAAGTTTTAAAATGTGTGTGTGTGTGTGTGTGTGTGTGTGTGTGTGTGTGTGTGTGTGTGTGTGTGTGTGTGTGTGTGTGTGTGTGTGTGTGTGTGTGTGTGTGTGTGTGTGTGCGCGGAGGCACACACACAGACACACACACACACACACACACACAGAGACACACAGACACACCGACAGACATACACACAGACAGACAGACACATACAATATGGCCAGCCAATATACACGTCCAGTTTGATCATTTTGAAAATATATAAACAAGAGAATGTGTAAAGGAAAATCTCTATTCACTGGGTGGATTGTTCAAGATGACCATGGAGAAAATCATAGATAAAAAGTTTCAAATGCTCAAAATAAAATAGTTTGATTTCATGATAATTTCAATAAATTCCTGTGGTCAGAGGGAAGGAATCAAATTATTTCTGAGGAATTGTGTTACTAGATAAACCATGGCGATGTGCAGTTATTTAGAAGCAAGTCTGTGCCTTTGCAGTCTCCAAGTCCCCACTGCTAGCTTAATGGGCTTTCAGTGACTTCTTGACCAATTTCCTCTCCTTTTGATTCTGGATCTAATTTGGTTATAATTTGATTTAATTTGCATTACAAGGAACTGAACTATACTTTTGGTTGTCTTGTTCCAGCTGACCTGATATGACTCCCTTCCATTCAACTGATCACCAGATATTCATTGCTGTGCACAGCTCGCCTGAAATTAAAGTTAATAATTACAAATCTTTCGGATATACAGCTTTAGACAGATACAGGTTTGAATTCTTCTCTTTTAGCTTGACATGAACCAAATTGCATTTAATAGGATTCAGGGAAAATAGCCTTTTCCTATTTTTTTGTATGTCTCAGAGTCAATTCACTGCTGGATATTGCATGGAGATAGTACAAACCCACCAGGTTCTGTGGACATATGCTGTAAGATCAAAGACACGTATCCCTGTATCTATTCAACAACTCAATTGTTGTATGTTTGTTTGAGGACAACATTTGTAGACACCTGCTCAAACAGCCACCAACTGTTTAAATAGCCGACCCTTGCTCATCTTTGATTATTATTTAATCACGCCGAGTGTGTTTAGTTGGCTTATCAGGGAACAGCACCTTGCGTTGTAGAATCAAGAAGCAGTGATCTGGTATGCCGTGAAGGAGGCGTGAACAGACTGTCAGGCCCGCCTGACTGTCACTCGGGGTACGAGCTGCAAATATAAAGAAAGACGGAACAGATCTCTGCTGATTTGAGACTGCTTCTCAGCAGTGCTGTGTGTACCGGTTTAAGCAGGGTAACCTTTTATCTCGACAGTTACAAGCAAACAGTCACTTCGTACTAATGAAGTGAGGACGTGACTGCGTACGCGTCTTTCTCATCGCCCTGTGTCTCTATAAGAGCAGAAATAAAATAGGATCATATTCTCTTCTCTGTTAATTGTATTCACTTATCTACACCTGTGACCATATCTTCTAACAGCCTAACATCCATTCATCTATTGATATTAAAAGTGAATGTTTTGAAATTAAAGGACAGTATGAAGACAAAGGTACAATAATTTAAAAAGTCTAAATAAACAATGTTTTTCATGACGTTGTCAACCAAAAGGCAATTATGTCCATTCAAAACAACACGTTGAAGACTTGAATTATGTGTCCTTTGAGTTGTGTTATTCAATCTTTCATAATTTTCATGTTATGGCAATTTGTGTTGGATGTGTTATGGATACAATATAATATATTTAGGTCCTATGTATGGTTTGTTTTTCACGTTTTCAAACCGCCAGTTCCTGGGTGCTTTGAAGTTGTTTTTCCAGGAACCAAATGAGAAGATACAGCCATACTTGTGACTTGTATGTAAGAGGAGCCCAGTAATGAGCACTTGTGAACCTGTTGGGAGACTGAACCACGCTTTTGCGAGTCATCCCCGAGGCTCTTTTCATAAGCCCACCTCAGGTTCTCCAAAGAGTCAGTCACTCTATTAGAGAAACGTGTCAAAACTCTCCTCGCTCTATCCAGGATGTAAACGTGTACTTATTAATTATACACAGCCAAAACGAAAGCGCTTCAATCAACAAAATAATAGCACCAGGTTGGCCCTAATGCTAATCAGATTCATGGAAATTATTCCTGGATAAAATGTGATCAATAAACCAAAACTCTGGTTGGTGTAAAAGCGATAACTTTCTTAATGAGTATATGAATAACCATGGCCAGCATTAAGGCCGATAATTAAAATGAGGGAAACAACTTATCACAACAAAATATGCTGAATGTTCCCACACAAATGGAAGAAACACATTTAGTAATTGTTTGCGAATGATAAAAAAAAGTAAATTCCCACTACCGGACAGGCAACGATTTAAGCAACAGCGACAGAAACGACACGACCAAACAGTCGTTCGGAAGTTATCCTTACAAAACCATAACCAAGGTGTGTTCATCAAGGCAGTGGTGGAAACACCTCCAACCACCAGCACCGCCCCCTCCCCCCGGGGCAGGTACAAACACCATCATCCGGAACACCAAATGACTGTTACCATTAAAGTCGACGGCCATCAAGTCTCGTACGGACTCGTGAGAGAGGCGAACGGCGCCGCGTCTTCACCTCCGCCGCAGTTGACGCAAACGCCATGTGACAGTTGGGAACCATGTTGGAAGCACGACGGCCCACCCCCATGTGTGTTCAGGGCTGTCCGGATCCATAAGTGTTACAGCGGCAGCGCACGCTAAATCCTCACTCAGGTTCCACTTTAGTGGCTCAGGCTGATTCCCGTGATGAAAGGTGCTTCGAATTAAAGCTGTTTCCTGCCCACAAATGCTTCAAAATCAGCTTTTGTTTGCAGGCAATGCACACATGATGCCGCAAACCTTTCACACAACATACATTCAGTTCAATACATAATGATTGAACGTATGATTGTAGTTGCCTGATTTTCGTTTTTTTTTCCAGGCCTTGTTATTATTGTTCGACTGGAAACGTCCACGGGGGAATTTGGCTGAAATGTTGGTGAGCGTTATTAAGTCCGATATTTTGATCGCAAGAATGAATCAATCATGGACAAAAAAGAGCGAAACAATCACCATTGATTTTATTTTCAACTGAGGAACCTTCTTCAGCTGGCTTTCGTGTTTAACCTTCAATTATTCTCATTCAGATATTATTTGCATCGCCTCCGGCAGGAAACACTGCATTGTAATTACAAACAGGGGACTGTCTATCCCTTCTGGAGCTTTATTAAAACCTCACCTCTGTCTGTCGCGTCACCCCTGGACCATAAGGAGTCGCAGGTGGTACTGATTGACACCAGCTGGGCCTCATTTGCATATCTAATGCAATCAGACTATTAATAGGCTTAATTTAG
>NC_079414.1:25859856-25882356 GCF_026213295.1 Gadus chalcogrammus | reverse complement strand
CGTGCGTGCGTGCGTGCGTGCGTGCGTGCGTGCGTGCGTGCGTGCGTGCGTGCGTGCGTGCGTGCGTGCGTGCGTGCGTGCGTGCGTGCGTGCGTGCGTGCGTGCGTGCGTGCGTGCGTGCGTGCGTGCGTGCGTGCGTGCGTGCGTGCGTGCGTGCGTGCGTGCGTGTGTGTGTGTGTGTGTTTGTGCATGTGTGTGTGAATAACAGTGCCTGCTGCTCCCGGCGGGGCAGCAGATTGCTGAGCAGACAATAGTGTCCATCAGCCCGGGACGGCAGGCCTCATGAGCCTCCCTCACCCACGGGAGGGAGTGAAATGAGAGCGAGGACGAGAGAGCGAGGACGAGAGACGAGGGCGAGAGAGCGAGAGAGAGAGAGAGAGAGAGAGAGAGAGAGAGAGAGAGAGAGAGAGAGAGAGAGAGAGAGAGAGAGAGAGAGAGAGAGAGAGAGAGAGAGATTTTGCTTGAGATGAGACTGTACGAGGAGACTATAATGTATCAAGGCGTGCGTGTGCGTGTGTTGTGTGTGGGTGCACGCGTGCGTGTGTGCGGTTTTGTACACGTACAGGTACATTTGTTTTAGGGTGTGTAGTTGTGCCCGCACACAAACACACACACACACACAGACACATGCACGTGCATGTGGATGCATGCCTTTGTGTGCGTGTGGCTTGGTTTGCTTGCATGTGTTTGTTTTGGTCTGCATTTATGCGCCCGCACACACACACACACACACACACACACACACACACACACACACACACACACACACACACACAGACACACACACACACACACACACACACACACACACACACACACACACACAGACACACACACACACACACACACGCACACACGCAAGCACACACACACAAGCACACGCGCACACACACACACACACAAGCACACACACTCACACACCAATGCGTCTGTTTGCCTGTGTGTGCGGTTGTATTTGCATGCAGGTATATGTGTGTCTATGTTTGTGTGTACATGTGTGCCGATAAGTCCGATTTTCTTTTCTCTTTTTTTTCTAATCTATAAGCAGGTTGAGCTGGAGGGCGGTTTCCAAGATGGAGGACGGGACTGGCGAGGCAGCGAGGGGGGGGGGGGGGGGGGGGGGGGGGGGGGGGGGGGGGGGGGGGGGGGGGGGGGGCGCTGCGGCGAGGTGGCGAGGGGGGGGGCAGCGGAGCCCGTGATAGCCACATTAGTCGCCGGCCATGCGGGCGCTGGGGAATATTTATGGGCGAGCGAGGCCCGGAGAATTCAAGGCACGACCGGGAAAGGTGGAAGGACGGAGAGGAGATGTGGAGATGGAGGGGAGAGAGAGAGAGAGAGAGAGAGAGAGAGAGAGAGAGAGAGAGAGAGAAAGAGAGGGAGAGAGAGCGAGAGCGAGAGCGAGAGAGAGAGAGAGAGCGAGAGAGAGAGAGAGAGAGAGAGAGAGCGTGACAGGTGGGCGTTGGTGGTGGGATGGGGGTTTAAGGGAGCTGGTGGCAGGCAGGAGAAGCCTAAGGCCACGAGTCTGACACATAAACACCACGGAGGAGGAGGTGGGAAGCCATGAAGAAACGGGCTGGGAGGAGAGGAGTGGGGGGGGGGGGGTGGAGGGTAGCAAAATGAGCGTTTACAGATCTGGAGAAGGCTGTGGGGGACAGAGAGGGTGAGAGGTGGAGGGAGAGACAGAGAGAGAGAGAGACAGAGTGAGATAGAGATGGAGAGATGGAGAGAGAGAGAGAGAGAGAGAGAGAGAGAGAGAGAGAGAGAGAGAGAGAGAGAGAAAGAGAGTGAAAATGAGAGAGATAGAGAGAGGCAGAGACAGAGAGAGAGACAGAAGGAGAGACACAGAGAGAGAGCGAGAGTCTGGGGGTTTGTTCAGCCGTCTTGGGCTAATTGTATTGACTGTGGAATAATTCAAAGGGCGGTTTCGCTAATGAATATTCATGAATTGAAGAACAAACCTACCATAGAAATATGCCTTAAGGAGTTGTTTGTCCTTTAAACATCCTGATTTGAATTAAAAAAGAGAAAATAAATCAAAAAAAAAATTTAACACACATTTCTTTAACATTCTTTTAATCGCTTATTTCTAGTAATAAAACACTCTTCTGCTAACAGCTTCCACTCCAGGACGTGTGAGCCTTAATGTCTGTTATCACAACAACACGTCGAACTCCGCGTCTCAAAGGAGAAACACGAACAGAGGAGGAGGAGGAGATGCGAGCGGATACAAGGCACGGGACAAGAGAGGCACCGGGGAGCACAAAGACACCAAACGGCTCTGCTGATGGTTGCTGACCGAGTTCCAAAAGGAACGCGCAGCAGTCACGCTTAACGAGACGGTCGGACCGGCTCTGAATCGACATAAAAGTACTACTTTTGAAAGGGGAGCATAAGAAAAGGCTGAGGAATAGGAAGGGGTGTGTGTGTGTGTGTGTGTGTGTGTGTGTGTGTGTGTGTGTGTGTCTGTGTGTGTGTGTGTGTGTGTGTGTGTGTGTGTGTGTGTGTGTGTGTGTGTGTGTGTGTGGGTGGGTGGGTGGGTGGGTGGGTGGGTGGGTGGGTGTGTGTGTGTGTGTGTGTGTGTGTGTGTGTGTGTGTGTGTGTGTGTGTGTGTGTGTGTGTGTGTGTGTGTGTGTGTGTGTGTGTGTGTGTGTGTGTGTGTGTGTAGGGGTGTAGGGGTGTTTCGGGGTGTGTGGGGTTTTGTGTGTGTGTGTGTTGTTCGGGGCCTGCTGTGTGTGACTGAGGAAACTCATTAAAAACGGCAAAAACTAGTGTATGTGTGAGGAGGGAGGGAGAAAGAGTAAAGGCGAGAGAGAGAGAGAGAAAGCGAGAGGGGGGGGGGAGAGAGAGAGAGAGAGAGAGAGAGAGAGAGAGAGAGAGAGAGAGAGAGAGGGAGAGAGAGAGAGAGAGAGAGAGAGAGGGGAGAAAAAGTGAGAGGGGGAGAGAGAGAGCAAAAGCGCGTGAGAGAGAGGGAGAAAGGCAGGGAGAGAGATTGAGGGTGAGCAAAAGCGAGAGAAAGGGAAAAAGCTAAAAATAATGGACCATGCAGAATGAAATCAAATATGAGCTGAGGCGTCAATTGACTTGTTAGTGCGTATCTCTGCCTCGCTGTTTTGCCTGTGTGTGATTGTCGATCTGTTTGACTGCCCAGTCGGTGAGCGCATCTGCCTGCGTGTCAGAATCCTCTAATGGATGAACATTTTTAATAGCGCCGCGGGTCAGTTCATTAGCGTTTGTAATGGTAGGGCCCTGATATATTTCAAAATAAGAGCGTCACAGTTGGTATTTAGCCAGTGTTGGACTTTTCAACAAACTAAATATGAAAGAAATATACTTTTTGTTATTCCAAAGCAACGGGGGAAACAACATAACTATTATGTCAACTTCAAAAAATATCTATAAAAAATAGTTTTGGACATTGACAAAATACTAGAGTGATGTTGAGCTCTAGGGGATAACATTTTTGTTTTAATAACATTAGTCAGCATTCATTCGTCTTCCTATATTCATGTGCCTCCTGGCATAATGTATGGATGTTTATGCGTTTTTATGCATGTGTTTATGTCTTTTTGTGTGCTTTGTCGCCAGAATGTAGGTGACCTAAAAAAGGAGTACACACACAGGCAGGCACACACACACACACACACACACACACACACACACACACACACACACACACACACACACACACACACACACACACACACACACACACGAGCGCACACACGCACACACAAACGCACACGAAAATACACGCGGCTACAAATCAAATGAACACTGATTGTTCGAGTGTGATGGTTTGCAATCAATCAGGATGATTGGGTGCCTTCGTGGCATCCATATATTAGTGGGCACAAGTACACGGCTAATCAACTGGATAATCACTTTGTTAAAAATCCTTCAAAATATCAAATGAACCCTGAGAGATTGCATGTTTACTCGGGTTGCTACCATTTAAAAACTAATGACACCCAATTCTGAGTCAGGCTAAACCGAGGGCTCCCCTCCCGCGCGTCTCGAACCGGATGGAGCCTGCTTGCGCACGCGATGACCTGCGCACCGCCGATGGATGCTGAGATGCGTGAAGTGATCTCATGTGTCTGAGAGGAAGTGTCAACATGCTCGGCGAGGCTCTCCACCGCCGTTCGCCGTACATATCTAGGGGTCGCCGGTTCACTCCCACAGTTCTGACATGTGCTCGAGCGAGGCAATTAACTGTTAAGTATTTATTACGGGCTGATTGTTGGCTTGGTTTTCTCTGTGAGTGTGTGTGTGTGTGTGTGTGTGTGTGTGTGTGTGTGTGTGTGTGTGTGTGTGTGTGTGTGTGTGTGTGTGTGTGTGTGTGTGTGTATGTGTGTGTCTGTTTATTATGAGCTGATTGTCAGCTTGGTCTTGTGTGTGTGTGTGTGTGAGTGTGTGTGTGTGTGTGTGTGTGTGTGTGTGTGTGTGTGTGTGTGTGTGTGTGTGTGTGTGTGTGTGTGTGTGTGTGTGTGTGTGTGTGTGTGCTTGTTTGAGGGTTTGGTATTAGCTGGTAAAGGGCATTGAGTGGCTGTATCTGCTGGAATATATCCACCTAATTGCTGGACATCTTCCATATGATGGTTTAGTTTGTGAAATGAAAAGTGCTGCATAGCGCTACGTTGGGAATACCTTTACTTTGCTCCCAGGGTTTGAAAGAAGCACTTTGACAGCGACCACATAGTAAACATAAATATACTGTACATCCTACAATAATAAGGCATTAATAGAGCATACAAGTTGTGTGTGAACAAGATGTGTTTTGTGATAGTGATGGGTATTTATGTCTATTTATATAGATATATAAATCACTGCCATCAGAAGAGGAAACTTGCCAGCAAATGGCCGGGAAGCCGATCTGACACTCTAAAATCGGCTCAGAAATGCAAAGAGCGAATCTACACACATTAAAGCTTTTAGGCCACACAACGCACACACACACACACACACACACACACACACACACACACACACACACACACACGCACACACACACACACACACACACACACACACACACACACACGCACACACACACACACACACACACACGACGTAGACATGGCTAAATGCAGTTGCACTCACTGCCGAACTCCTCATCCCTTTGCTAATTCTTCCTCTCAGCTCCTCCCACTTTGTCTCCCCCCCCCCCCCCCCCTTCCACCTCACCCCTCGCCCTCCCTCCCCCCTCTCAGCGGCCTGCCAAGCTAAGCCCCTGAGCAGTTAAATAATCAGTAAAGCTTCCAGCTGGCAAACAAAACAATTCTGCTGTTTCGCGTTGAGAAAAGATGGGGGGGGGGGGGGGGGGGGGGGGGGGGGGAGAGAGATGGTACTGCAGGACATTCAACAGCCGCATGCCAATGTGTATAGATATTGCACTGACAAATCATGACATTGTGTGTTTGTCTTTGTGTGTGTGCGCG
The DNA here is from genome assembly GCF_026213295.1 of Gadus chalcogrammus. Classification (NCBI taxonomy): domain Eukaryota; kingdom Metazoa; phylum Chordata; class Actinopteri; order Gadiformes; family Gadidae; genus Gadus; species Gadus chalcogrammus. The sequence goes on along the minus strand of NC_079414.1, from coordinate 25,876,918 downwards.
TGTGTGTGTGTGTGTGTGTGTGTGTGTGTGTGTGTGTGTGTGTGTGTGTGTGTGTGTGTGTGTGTGTGTGTGTGTGTGTGTGTGTGTGTGTGCGTGCGTGCGTGCGTGTGTGTGTGAACTCGCATGCGCGCAGTGCCTGCGAGCATAACGGGTGTGTACTTAGGGGAGAGTTGTGTGAAAAATAAATGTAGGTGTTCAATACTTTATACAGTTCTGAGTCTGACTTCGTTTAAAGGCTGCGCATGGACAGTTCTTCTCTGGGGTTTTTCCCGTGCTAATCAAAAGGTAATGCTGTAGCAGCACATACTGTATGGACACGGTGCGCAGTGTGGGGTAGTTACAGTAAGGGAAGCTGATCTTTCAGTGACCTATCTTGTGCTGACACTGATTGCAGTCCAGGAGAGTAGTTACAGTGAGGGAAGATGTATGTCTGTGAATATACTGTGAATATACTGTGTGGACACTGTTTTCGGTACAGGAGGGCGGCCACAGTGAGGTAAGCTGCTAGCCTGGCTATTGCCAGGTCTGGTTCGGCTGCTGACAGTTTCTTAAGCACAAGAGGCGTGATCAAGGGGCCTAGTTCCACTGAAACTGTACGCAATTGGCTGATTGCCGTCGCTTCACTGTTGCCATTGTGTTAAACCAGCCAATAGCGTGCCAAGGGGAAAAGTCAGCTTGGTGATTGGCTGCCGCAAAAACCTATCAGTTCTAGAAAAAAATGTATTTCTCTTTTCCAGACCCTTCTGCAAGGCAAACTCAAATAATCGCCGGCAGTATGGGTGGGGCTGCCCGGTCTAGCAAGCTGCACTTCCAGTGAACGGCGACGCCATCTTGCTGAGACCAGTTGTTTTCTTTAATGGTGTTTTAGAAAAGCAACGTTCGACTTGATTGACTATACTGTCAGTGTTTTTTTTAACTAAATTAAAGTAAACAAGCACTTTTGATGTCTCAGTGCATAAGTTAAAAAGAAAAACGAACAAACTGAACCCAGAGTTTTTGGAGGTCGCCTCCACGCATCACAATCGATGAGTTGAGGCGAGATAATGCTGGAACGAACGGGATAGTTAGACCAGTTAAAAGTGCTCTGGTGTGGGGAAAAGTATGTGCGATATAATACTCTGTTGGGTTCACATCAAAATGAAATATTAAAGACGGTTCAAAGGAAGAAGTGAGTCTTGCTCGTGGCCCGTAGCTTCTTTCACGTCCAGTCCCGGAGCCCAGAACGAGACCTCATGATCGACAACCTGTTTCGGAGCCTCAACCCATTGTATGTGTTTATGTTTGCTTTCCAATCACCTGCGTGGAAATATTTCTACGAAATAACGAGCACAAGCTCGCAGAAAGCACCGCAGCGATGTTAATATTTAATTATAACCACACATCCTCGTGGACTTAACACTAGATAAATGAGGGGTGTGTGCTCTGCTGACCACTGATACATTCATTGTGTATTTTAGTTGCATTTCATGCTGAGTTTGCATGAGCTTAATATTTAATTAAGTCGCCCAGCTTCTGGATAAATTATTGTTAAGCAACGTGATTATCTGTGCTTGAGTGTACCTTAGAACCAATTTAAATGTTGCGTTGTCGATGCGTACAAAAGACATTCACAATAAAAGTTACATAATATGACAACTTTAAATTGGGAAATGCTTTTACCTTGAAAGAAGCCTATCAAGCACTACCACTACATCAACCTTGGCTTGAATCTACTGCTTGCTGCAGTGATATGGGTAAAAGAAAGTACATTAAAAAGGGAGAGCTTAGGGAGAAGTGAGGGGTGTGTATTGATCCAAGTTTAGAGTTGAGAAACTTGCATCATTACGCAGACACCCTGCAAGCAAATCTCAACTATTGACTGAAAATCTGTTAAAATAGCACTGGTTTTAAAAATGATGGGCTTCTTCTGAGTACACAATGTTTATCCAAAGAATGTTCATTTTGCGACTTAATGCCACTATTTCACTAAGAGCAACTGTACCTTCGAGCCTGTCGCGAAGAAACACCCACACACATGCTTGTGCCTACACACACAAACACACAAATGCACTTGGGCACAAACACACACACACACACACACTCACGCGCGCGCACACACACACACACGTATACACACAAACAGACACAATCGCCCACACTCTTACGCAGAGGCAGTGAGAGACACACTTCTACCACGAAATGACCGTTTAAATTGTTCTGGGTTACAGTCCTTTAAGATGCTTTCAAATTAAAAATATGCAAAGCTTGCCTCTGGGTCATTTCAGTACGATGACACATCAAAGAAGTTATATTAAATGTATAGGTCCCTTTACTGTCCACTTCACTTTACAACTTTACATCCAACATGTATGTTGAATGTTCAGGACCTGAGTTGCTGGGTCGAAGGTATGTTTCGTATTATTTCTCTGCGTCTAATCTTGGGTGAGGCAGCATTGCTATGCCACAGCAGAACTCCTGGACGGAGCGGGCTCTGAGCCAGGGCCAGAACCCAGGAGCTGAATGGGGCAGAGAAGAGCCTTTCTCCCTGGTATGAACGGAGATATTCCACCATTCCAAGAGTTGAATGAATAGTCCAAACTCTTTGTTTGGGTTGGCTGTGAGGTTGAACGGGAGTGTGACTCAAACAAAAATATTCAATCACAACAAGTTTCCTTGTATTTTCGTAGAGGCATTTCCGACAATGTAAACTGTATTTAATCTAGAATGCGTTTTTCAAAGACCATAAAAGTATGACGATTCCATCCAGCGATTTTTTCTTTGTGATGGTATTGAAGGTCTGTAAGTCAACCCTTTCAGAGGATCCTTGTTAGAGAAGAGTATGCAGCACTCCTGAAGCCGTCCTCTGCCCGATGCATGTAAATAGAATACGAACCCAGAGTCTAAAAATGAATACAACCAAGGAAAAAAAACTGTCAGCTAAAATGTAGGAAAAGGCCTATGTGTTGCTGACTCAATTGTTTCCTGTGGTTATTGAAAATGACTCAGCAAAGTCCTAACTCATAAAAATCACTAAAATAAATATCGGCAAAGTGAAGGATAAAAGTTGCGCAACAACAGTTAGACAAAATACAAAGAACATAAAAAGTTAAGCCTCAAGGCAATGGTCATTTATTAAACCTACTCTGCTTCTAGCTTGGTGTGTGTGTGTGTGTGTGTGTGTGTGTGTGTGTGTGTGTGTGTGTGTGTGTGTGTGTGTGTGTGTGTGTGTGTGTGTGTGTGTGTGTGTGTGTGTGTGTGTGCGCGTGTGTGCAAGTTGTGTGTGTGTAGGTGTTCATTTTGTGCCGGAGAAGGACGTGCTCCTCGGAGCGGAACACAGACCTGCAGCTCTCCGTTGTGTTCAGGACATGAAAACAATCTCCACTGTCCCGCATTCATCATCTGCGCCCCCTGAACACACACACACACACACACACACACACACACACACACACACACACACACACACACACACACACACACACACACACACACACACACACACACACACACACATTACGGGCTGGTGGCATCACGTGAGGGAGAGTTATGTGATTGGACAATGGTGGCTGGAGTTCAGAGAGAGAGAGAGAGAGAGAGAGAGAGAGAGAGAGAGAGAGATCGAGAGAGGAAGAGGGAGAGATAAAGGTAAATGGCATAAAGGGAGATCGAGGGAGAGAGAGAGGTGGAGAGATGGTGAAAGAAAGAGGTAGAAAAGGGGAGAGACGGACAAACGCGGACAAAAAAAACGCGGACAGAAAAAAAAAAAAGGGAGAGTACGAGAGAGACGGGAGGAGAGGGGGGGAGGAGTAGAGAGAGGAAGTGAGAAAGAGAGAGGCAGGGAAGGAAACAGAGAAGAAGTTTGGGGTCAGCAGAGAGTGAAGTGGAGAGAGAGAAATGGTCAATTAGAAGCCAGAGAGTAGGAGTCAGGGAGGGGAGAGGTGATAAATATTTCAAGGTGTTGGACTGTAATGGGGAACAGGTTGCCGGCTCCCTGCTGCTGGACCAATGAGAGGCGAGGTGACGCGTTGTCTCAGGGGTGCCGAGCGCTAAAGCATGCTGCGCCCTAACGAGCTGGGAGTGTGATGAAGGCCGCAGCAGCTCGCACGGTTCTCTCTACATCCATCCATCCATCCGTCAATCAATCTGTCCATCAGCCGTCCATCCATCCGTCCATGAATCCATGAATCCATCCATCCATCCATCCATCCATCCATCCATCCATCCATCCATCCATCCATCCATCCATCCATCCATCCTTCCATCCATCCATCCATCCATCCATCCATCCATCCATCCATCCATCCATCCATCCATCCATCCATCCTTCCATCCATCCATCCATCCATCCATCCATCCATCCATCCATCCATCCATCCATCCATCCATCCATCCATCCATCCATCCATCCAGCCATCCATCCAACCATCCATCCATCCATCCATCCATCCATCCATCAAGCTTCTTTCAAGCCATCCATCCATCTGTCCATCCATCCAACAGACGGTCCATCAATCCGTCCATCTATCCATCCATCAAATCATCAATCAATCTGTCCATCCATCATGCAGACGGACGATTCTTTCCGTCCATCTAGCCATTCTTCCAACTGTCACATCATGCCCTCGCATCTTCAAACTCAAAGCAAAGCAAAACAAAAGTAAAGGCAAGCCAAGCGAAGGCAACTTTATTTATACAGCCTTTTTCATAGACGAGGCAGTCTCAAAGTGCTTCACATAAAAACATCATCATAGAATAAAATTAAATAATAAACCAAAATTGATAAATAAAACAAAAAAAAAAGACCTTGTAGAAAGTGCAATGTATTTAAGATTTAGCAGAAAGCTAAAGCAAACATAAAAGTCTGCAGTATTGTTTTAAAAGTTGTTGGGGTCTTTAATAAAAAAAATCATCTTAAAAGCAAATTGTAAAGCTTAGTATTTGCCATATCGTCTTCAGGGTAAACGCGAATATATAATACAGCTTTAGGTTTTGACTCTCAGAGGGGGGTGCATAGCTTGGCTTTCTAAAGTAGATAGTAATTGACCTCGGTCAACAGGAGGAAAGCCCGTCGTGGTGTCGTGTTGCACTGCCCTCCAGGTAGCCCATATAAGGTCATCCTGCGCTACAGTGCTATTTACACCAGTATTGATTTGTATTGTAGACGTTTACCCTCATAATGTGCACGCTCAAAGGTTAATGGTGTAATAAATACGCATGGCCTTTGTTTCAAATAAGATTGTGGCGGAAAGATTTATGGTTTCACCAATTTCAGCGTACATAGTTAATCCCCTGATATGATATTGTATGTATTATAAAATAAAAAATATGACATGATACATAATGTAATTATGTATCATATAAGAGTGTGATATTTTAATTATAACTTTTTTCAATTAAGAAAGTACTGTTTATGCTACATTTATTTTAGAAACCAGAAAACAGTTCACAGTTAGACACCCAGACACGGTTAGAGAAATATGCATCTAGACGGATTAAAAAGTATCTGACTTTGGCAGGGCAGAAAATGACTTAGAGGGGATAAATAGCAAAACATATTGCAAATCCCCGGAGCTACATGATAGTATGAGGCCTATTGGGATATGAGAGCTTAGACGAACTTTAATGCAGCCACGTAGTCAGAGTGCTATTTCTTGTCACTGAACTCTTATATAGAAAAAACAACCACTCCAGCAGAGAGTTTACTGCAGTGATAGCATTTTATTATAAGGCATTGAGTTCATAGTTAACGGATAATATACTTTATATTTACTCTGTAAACATCTATAAATACATTTTTGATAAATAGATTTGATTGACAGATAGACAGGAAGTGAGTGTGTGTGCGTTGGTTTTTGTGTGTTTGTGTATGCTTGTGTGTGTTTGCTTTTGTGTGTTATGTGTGGGTGTGTCTGTGTGTATGTGTGTGTGCACCTGTGTCTTTGTGTGTGTGTGTGTGTGTGTGTGTGTGTGTGTGTGTGTGTGTGTGTGTGTGTGTGTGTGTGTGTGTGTGCGCAGATGAAATGAAAGTGCCAATGCTTACACGATTGGGCAAAAACAATAACAGTAATTGTATTTACAATAAAAAGAAGCAATAATATTTACAGTAAGAAGGAGACAATAACTCAGAAAATGCCCAATCTAGTGACTAGAGACTGCCGCTCCAACTTGCAATATGTGTGTGTGTGTCTGTGTGTGTGTCAGAGTGTATGTGTGAGTGACGGTGTGTGTGTGTGTGTGTGTGTGTGTGTGTGTGTGTGTGTGTGTGTGTGTGTGTGTGTGTGTGTGTGTGTGTGTGTGTGTGTGTGTGTGTGTGTGTGTGTGTGTGTGTGTGCGTGCGTGCGTGCGTGCGTGCGTGCGTGCGTGCTCGAGTGAGAGAAAGGGCGAGAGAGCATGAAAGAGGACTACTTTATAATGATGTCTTTGCAAGGTTTTCATCACATGAGTATATAATAAGGTCACATGCTTCCAAATTAGTTTTATTTTAGGGACCTCTTCCTGCTGCAGGAGCCGGTGTCTTACCTCTAACACCACCATCAGCTCTCACTCACACTGCAACCCAGTCAGGGTCAGCTCCAAACCGGAAGGAATGAGTGTGCGTGCATGTGTGTGTCTGTCTGTGTGTGTGTGTCACACCGCAACGCAAACTAAATATGAAAAAACTCGACTCAACTACTTGGCCCTCATTGGCTGTCGATGCAAAAAAAAAAGGGGGGAAAAAAAGGCGGTCAATACAATGGATCCTCTAATCTTGGTAAGCAGGGCACATCGACATTAAGACACATATTGTTGCACGGTGGAACGAGAGGGGGATTATCTCGGACTAATCTGTTGTTTTTTTCAATCCGTGGCTCGACTATTTTAGAGTTGTGTCCTGCTGGCAGTGGCTGGCCTAACTCTGGAGCGAGCGTTCAGCTATTTCTGGTCTTGTCTTTGTCTGCTCCATATCGAGGCCTTGGCGGTAGGAGGGAGGGATGGCGGTAATCTGGAACAACGTAGAGGAAGGCATAAAGGAGTCATGTTCTTGCTGTTACTTCCAATTATCGTGAACCATACACTTTAGCGGTGTGTTGCTTGGTGTTGATCAGCGATAAAATCGACTTAAGGGGTTTAATCTTAATGGCACCGTTGTGGTTTAATTGTACACAGGAAGCATAGCACAAGGGGGCATGCTGGTAAGACTGAATGTGTAAAATGTTGGACAACAACAGACTGCAGATGTGCACCTTGATTAATTATAGAGTAAGAAACTCTACAAAAACATGTTGAAATGCTAACAAGCTACAGGGATATGCTGTGCCTGAGCAAAACACTCAATGCACCTCGAAATGAGCTGTTGCTGGCTTTATAAAATAGTTTGCACCTGTTCGAAATATAACAATGAGAACTGGGAGGAAGTTGAACAAGAAGCCTGTGGCACCATACTTAAAAATCCACCACAATTCTCCCAGAGCCAAAACATTTAACTTTGTTTACAGAGAGAAATGGCATACTGTGTACCCAGGATTTTCTATCGCTACCTTACAAGACTGTAAAATGTCCATGCATCAAACGCTCTGACGCTCTTCTTGTCAATGTAAATGAAAATGAACTCATAACGAGGCCACCTCAGCAACGCAAGCAGGTGGTTTTCAAGTGATATTTATGTATTTTTTAATTATATTTTTGATATCATTCTCATAGGGACTATCTTATTAAGTCGTACTTTTGTGTTGCTTGCTGTGAAACACCGGCAATTACAGCTCAACACTGTTTGAAAAACAGTCAAAACTTTCATACCTATTTTTTGATAATAAATCCCCCATGGAGTTGAATGGAGTTGGAACACCATTATAGTCATAGGTTACATACTGTATAAAGATGCGATGGACAAGTGTGTTCCACTTCCGTACATAGAGGGAAGGGGAAGAGATGATTAACAGAGAAACCCATTTTTATTTCTATAACCTGCCTTCCTTGTAGGCATCATTTCAGCCTGACGTGGGTTCAAATAATTTGAGTTAGAACCGTGATGGGAGTGGCGAAGTGTAAACAGTTTACTGCCGAGTCTTTAACAATGCGCTCATTGTTCACCACAAAGCCGGCCCCCCACACAGACTATTACCATCCGCACAAACTTGTAATACTCAATCCAGCATTTATAAATACAAAATCAATTAGGTGGAAATTTGAATTTTTCTCTCTCAATTCTCGGCACGTTGGTCCAAGCCATCATTAGGGTAAACAAAGATAATTGTAGCATTTACCCAAATAAAAATCGAAATTGTGTGCTGGTTTCAAGAAAGTTGTATGAGTTATACCGACCACTAGGATAACTCGTACACCAACAATTCCTGCGCACATAACCTAAAATTGAAAATTATTGTAGAAATTAAAAAAAACATGAATAAAAGAGGAATTTTGAGTTACAACCATGGCAAATGGTTGCATTCTGCTGACATACACTTTAACACACAGAGACAACCCCCCCCCCCCCCCCCCCCCCACACACACACACACATACAGACACACACAGACACACACACACACACTTTGACACACCCCCCACACACAAACAAACACATACACAAACAAAAAATATAAATAAAAACACCTACACAGAGTCAGGCAATATTTAAACATAGTCTATTCAGCGTGTCAAGGGAATATCACCAATACGTATATTCAGGGTTTTTGGTGAGCAAACCGTCTCTCCTGAAATCGCAAATGCTCAATTTTCATTATCGGGACAATGGGAAAATCCCCAGGGGGTCCAAGGATAGGTGAAGGATGGGTGTGTGTTTATTTACGTGTGTGTGTGTGTGTGTGTGTGTGTGTGTGTGTGTGTGTGTGTGTGTGTGTGTGTGTGTGTGTGTGTGTGTGTGTGTGTGTGTGTGTGTGTGTGTGTGTGTGTGTGTGTGCATTTGTTCATTTGTGTGTGTGTGTGTGTGTGTGTGTGTGTGTGTGTGTGTGTGTGTGTGTGTGTGTGTGTGTGTGTGTGTGTGTGTGTGTGTGTGTGTGTGTGTGTGTGTGTGAGTATGTGTGTGTGGGTATGTTTATTCATTCGTGAGCATGTGTGTGTGTGCATGTGTGTGTGTGTGTGTGTGTGTGTGTGTGTGTGTGTGTCTGTGCAGGCGTGTGAGAAGTCCATTTCGCTTGGCGTTATTTTGTCATTTATGGAGATAGATTGCGTGACAAATTGACACTCTGGATATTACAAAAGTTAAGATGAGATTGAGAAGTTGTGCACATTGTGTTGCCAGCCATTCTGCAGCCGTCTGTGTGCCAGTCTGCCTCTTTTGCTGCTGCTGCTGCTGCTGCTGTTGTTGTTGTTGTTGCTGATGTTGTTGCTGCTGCTGCTGCTGTTTTTGCTGTTGTTGTTGCTGTAGACTGTTGATCCTGTGCTTGTCTTTCTGATTCAAGAGGCAGAGGACTGGCTTTGTAGAGAGAGAGAGAGAGAGAGAGAGAGAGAGAGAGAGAGAGAGAGATCCAACACTTGGAAAACTATAAGTTTTCCACCAGTGCTAAGACAAGCTATCTTAAAATGCTTACCGGAGGCCAATAAAGTGGCTCAACTATTAGAAATCTGAACTGGAGCCTTTTTCTTGGCAGGGATGCGGGTTACACAGGAGACATAAAAATAAGTGGCGCTCAATCCAAACACCAATTTGTGTAACCCAAAAAATAGCAGTCCAAACAATTACAGGTTTTTCTGAAGAAATCCCTAATTCATACCAGTAATGGTTCGCTGGCACGACGATTGAGTGAATTTAGTGTTTATTTTATTACGGGACTTTCACTTCCATCCAGCCAATCGCTTAGTCCTCATTGCGCAGGAAATGTTGTTTGAGTGAAAACACACACTTAACTGCATTGAATCACATTGCACCCAACATTTTATGCAAAAGCACTGTGCCACCCACCACGCCACGCACACACACACACACACACACATCCCCCCCCCTCCCACACACACACACACACACATTCAGAACGCGAGTGACATAAATGATGTTTTCTAACCTCTACCAGTAAGCCTCTTAACTCTCTCCCCCGCTCTCCCCCTTCGCGGTGCCATCCCTCCCTCTCACAGCCGCTCTCCCTGCCTCTCCGAGTGGTCTTCAGTTAACTGCTCCGCCATGCTCCTGCTCCCACCGCCTGCCACGTCTCCTCCTCCCACTCCTCCAACCCCTTGATGCCCTCGCCTCTCTCACCTCCTCTCCCCGTCTCTCCACAGTTCTCCCCCTCCCTCCCTCTTCCTCTCATGTGATATGGAACCTCTGCCCCGGGGTGGGGAGGGGGGGGGGGGGGGGGGGATGGACTCCCACCAGGGCCCGCCTGAGAGGCTCTGGGGGGCGGGGGGGGGCCTAGATAGGTTGGGTCCTTCCATCATGACGCTCTTGCCAGTTGCTCCCCTTCCCTCCCAGCCTCCTCCTCCTCCTCCTCCTCTGTCTGCCCCCCGCCCGCCCCCCCATCCTCTCTCTCTCCTGCTCCCAGAGTGCGTCCAGAGGCAGGGAGCTGCCAGCCGCGCCCCCCCCCCCCCCCCCCCCCCCCCCCTACCCCCTCTCTGTCCTGCGGACCACCAGACGGCAGTGGGCCACGGACACTGATCCGATGTGACAGCTCCCTCATTATTTAAAGCCAGCGCGCGCCCGTGTGTTCGGGGCGTGTGTGGGTGTGCTCACGCATGTGTGTCGTTGGCTTTGTGTTGGGTGTTGTGTGCGTGTGTGTGCGTGTGTGTGTGTGTGTGTGTGTTTTTGCACGTGCAGGGTTGAAAGTGTGCACGTTTGTGCATGTGTGAGCATCTCTGGCACATGTGTGTCTCTGTGTGTGTTGTGTGTGTGTATGTGTTTGTGAATGAATGTGTGTGAGTGTGAATGTATGCAAGTATGGTTGTGTGTGTGGGGATTGACTGTGTGTGTGTGTGTGTGTGTGTGTGTGTGTGTGTGTGTGTGTGTGTGTGTGTGTGTGTGTGTGTGTGTGTGTGTGTGTGTGTGTGTGTGTGTGTTTGTGTGTGTCTGTTTCAGCTTTTCTCTCTCCTCCGAGGGCCAACAAGGAACGAGGAAGAAGAGGAGAAGAGATGAAGGCTAATGAAGTGAACATTTGATTGGGAGCCAGAGAACCAAATCAGCGTTAGGTGGGGGTGCGCTATGGGGCTGGGTAGGGTGGGGGCACGGGGGTGTCTAAGTTGTGTGTGGGAGTGGAGAAGGCGTCGAGAGCGAGCGATACAACGAGCGGGCTAACGCCGTCTTGATTGTGGCAAACTCATGGCTAGGACTCGACGGATAAGCACCCCGAACGCTTGTTTTTTCGGTGCTCTTCCTCCTTGGTCTCCTGCCTCCTCTTGTAGTGGGGCGGCATGTGGCTCAGGAGCCAGAGCGAGTTGGCTTGGTGACCTGAAGGTTGCTAGTTCGATCCCCGGCTCCTCCTAGCTCATGTATCCAGGTGGTCCCTGAGCGAGACACCTCACCCTGACTGCTCCCGACGAGCTGGCTGTCGCCCTGCGTGGCTGACACCGCCGTCGGTGGGTGAATGCGTGCATGAATGGGTGAATGTGAGGCGATATTATAAAGCGCTTTGAGAGGCCACTGGTTGGAAAAGCGCTCTATAAATGCAGTCCATTTACCATTTGTATACCGCCTCTCTGAGGGCATTCGTGTGCCTCTCTCTCGCCTCTCTCCCTCTCCCCGGCAGATTATCACCCTGCTAATTGTGGGACCGATTTCTCATGTGAGGCACGTCTTCCCTCCCAGTCAGCCGGCGGTTGGCGGGAGCCTGTGTCAGCTCCTGACACCATACCAGCGCTGTAGCCTAGCAACCCCTTCGCTCATATCAACAGGGTTGTCAGGCAAAACATTTAGCCGGTGTTAGAGTGCTCCCAAATATGTCATTGTTGGGCACGTTTTAGATTTATTTGCGTATACCATGGACTGTTTTGTGGATAGATCAATGAACTTAACTTTATGAAAGCTTAAAGAAGTAAATTTTTTATTCAGGTTCGGATAACTATCTTATTTTATTCTATCTTTTTTGGTCTTCATAGGTATAGGACATGTTTTCAATCGTATTAACGTAATAGTATAAAAATATATTTCTGGATTCTGGTCTTTAGAGATTATGATGGTTCTATTCAAGGGAAGTTCCACACACCAATACACAAACACACACCCAATTGCAGACGCACGCATTAACATCCAGGCATACTTACAACACACAACGAACACACATAGGAACAAGCAGACACACACACACACACACACACGCACGCACGCACGCACGTACACACACACACACACACACACACACACACACACACACACACATACACACACACACACACACACACACACACACACACACACACACACACACACACACACACACACATACCAACACCGACCTACCTGTCCCCAAGGATATAAACAATACTGAAGCACCTGTGGCCAGTGTAATGAGGCTGGATGGACCACTCTTCTCCTTAGGCTCAGATCTGAGTCGTGTGTACATGTGTGTGTGTGAGTGTGTGTGTGTGTGTGTGTGTGTGTGTGTGTGTGTGTGTGTGTGTGTGTGTGTGTGTGTGTGTGTGTGTGTGTGTGTGTGTGTGTGTGTGTGTGTGTGTGTGTGTGTTGGTGTGCAAACCTGTGTCTGTGTGAGTGTGTATGTGTGTGTGTGTACGTACACGTGTTTGATTGTGCGTGCGTGCGTGCGTGCGTGCGTGCGTGCGTGCGTGCGTGCGTGCGCGCGTGAGTGAGTGTGTGCACTTACACATGTGTGTGTGTCTTTGTGCGTGTGTGCGGACCCCTGTGTGTGTGTATCCCACTCCGGGCTGTAATACACGGTTTCACATTATTTCAGAACATGCCCGTGTATCTGTCTCCGTTCAGTGGCTGCTAGCTACCTGCGGAGGCCGCGCGCCCCTTGACAGATACGAAAGGAAGGAAGTGTGCCAGCAGCTGCACGATATGAAGAAAACATGATTGGAGCCATGACTTTATTGTCTTAAAGGCACACCATGGCTGCGAGTGTGCGAGGTTTAAAGGGGCGGCCAAGATGTGCCGCTGCTGTAAATGAAGATCAAACACACACATATCTGCTCGCGGAGTCCTATGTTCTCCGCTCGGAACAGACCCACAGGTTTAATAAGACTCAGAGAGAGGGGAAGCGCGAGGGAACAGGGAAACAACAAGGAGCCCTGATTGTGTTGTCTCCAAGGTCCAGTATGACTACTGAAGAGAAACGGAACGCGGAGCCAAATAACTTGTGACGTTGTGTGATAATGGCCCCGGCGCACGCTGAGAAGAACAAACAGAGTTCTCTGTTCTTTTGGTGTTACAATGGGAGCAGTGTTTAACACCGTAGGAAAAAAAGCATGGCTGGCAGGAAGCAATTAAGAGAGCATTGTTTTGCCTTTTTGCGATGTATGGAAGGACCAGGATGTCAAATTAACGTACCCGCTCGACTCTGCAGTACAAGATTTTTTTATACACATATTGTAACAGTTCCACCATAATTACATAGCGCAGAGTAAAGAGTTAGATGCACTTTTCTCTGACCTACTTATTAATAAATATATATATACATATATATATATATATATATATATATATATATATATATATATATAGATAGATAAATGTGGGAATTACTACAGTTGGTGGACAAAACAACGTAAGACTTGCACTGAAAGTGTCTCGGGTCCAAATAAAACATTCACATACACCCACATAAACGCAAGCCGTTTATTCCATAGAATAACTCAACTTCGCCCTCCGTCAGTGTCAGAGTTATTCAATGAAAAAATTCTGTCGGTAACAGACAGACTGGAGAAATTGCCACAGAGGTATATCCATAGTCCAAGCGGATCAATAATAATTTATTTGCAGCTTTCTTTTTTCTTTACCTCCTTTGGTCTTGTGACGAGGGGAGGTTGGGAGAAAAATGTGTGTGGCCTTGGAAGTTGATTAAAAACGAGTGCTGTGACAATCACATCAACCTGATGGAAAGTGTGCATGCAGGTGTGAGTGCGTGTGTCCGTTTGTGTGTGTACGTCCAAGCATCTGTGTCTTTGAGTCTGTGTGCATGTGTGCGTGCATGCATGTGCTTCTTGTCTGTGCCTTTGTGTGTGTGTGTGTGTGTGTGTGTGTGTGTGTGTGTGTGTGTGTGTGTGTGTGTGTGTGTGTGTGTGTGTGAGCACTTGAATGCGTGTGTGAGCCTGTGTGTACTGTGTGTACTGTGTGCACTGTGTGTGTCTCAGTGTGTGAGGGAGAATTCCCCTCAAGGCAACCATAAAGTCGATGTGAGCAGTTCAGCTCATCGATTGTTGATCATATTTCTCAGCGTGGAGCCAGGCCTCTCCATCATTACTATTCACTGGGGTCCGCGCAGACTAATGGCTAGCAAACTTCTGTTACTACTGACACATTCTAAATAACCCGGACAGAGGCAGAATGGATGGATAGACACAGGGGGAAACTGGAGAGAGATAGAGCATGGGGAGGGAGACAGAATCCATGCTATGGACTTTGTTTTAATCTCCCTCGGATTTGGTTGGAGTAACCATTTAAGAGCTGAAATGTTGCTCAGTCATTCAGAATGAGAGACACAGATTGTGTCCATTTTTTCCCCCCCTCTTGTCTTTTCCTCCCCTTGTCTTTTTCTCCCCGCGTCTTTTCAGAACCCTCTCTCCCTGGGCTTCCCTTGCCTCCTACCACCCCCTGTTGATACCTTTATGAACTGCGGGGATGAAACAGCAGATTTTTTTTTCAGCAGCCGTGAAGCCCCACTCCATCGATGGCAGTTCATTTCTCAGTGCACAGTGAAGCCAGGCATCGCCGCGGTGTTTCTAAGGAAACGCAAAAGTATTATTACACACATTATCGTCACGACAACAGGAGCCCCCCTCCCCCCCAGGCGGTTTGCGGGCATTAATGCAGTTTGTTATATGACAACTACAGGCAAGGGCAAAAGAATGAGAAGGTAGAAAAGGGATATAAGAAAGAGACCGAATACATGGTGGAACTGAGAGGGGGAAATGCAAGCAGAGTAGAAAGAATTAGATATTACAGAAAAGAGTGCTGGCCGCTGATGCAAAGCTACAAATGTGAAAATAATGAGCTGACGTGTGGACAGACAGATAGACAGACAGATAGACATGGTGATACGTAGGGGGGGAGGGGGGCGGGACGTTGACAGCCACAAGGGGGGGGAAAGGTCGAACAAATGGGAGAGTGACAGACTGACAGACCAACAGACAGATAGATAGACAGACAAACTGACAGACAGAGATGCAGACAGACAGGAAGAAGGACAGCCAGTGCAGGCAAAATGGCCAGGATGGTGGGACGAGTGGCTGACTGGCAGAGCGACTGCTCAGAGACATATGGGCACACGGTCAGACTGTGAAAAATAGTGTTATAGGATGAAATGAATTCCTAATCCATGAAATGCTGCAACACACATGTCCTCTAACCAAATGTTAGATTTCACTAGTGTGTATTTCGAAGATCAAATTCACTCTCCCTTACACACACAAATGCACACACACGTGCAAAAACACACACATGCCCATACTTGCTTACACACACATGCATGCGCACAAACACGCACAAATATATACACACTAGCACACGCAAACACATGCACGTGCCGACACACATTTACACACACACACACACACACACACACACACACACACACACACACACACACACACACACACACACACACACACACACACACACACAGACACGCACACAAACAGACACGCACAATTTTATGGCTTACCTCAGCTGTCAGTATTTTATTTATTTTTTTCAGTTTGTAAAATGTACCATTATATCTACCAGTGTGTGTGTGAGTTTGTGCGTGCTTGTGTGCCTGTTGTATCACTGTGTGAGTGTGGGTGCATGCCCGAGTGTGTGTCATCTGCTTCCATTCAGTTCTGCTAGCAAGGGACCGGGCTCTCATATTGATTTTCTGGTATTCTTCATATGATGCTGTACAACTTAAGAAATACACGGTCCACATCTGAATTAGTAGTAGGCTCACTGTAGCACTAGCGCAACTCGTAGCATTATTAAATGATTGTCTTTCCTCCCATCTTGCTTCGGCTCACATGACTTGACCTCTTGTCAATGCACCAAAGCCCACTCCCACTTTCATTCTTTATACCTTTGGACCTTTCTCTTTAGACTTTCTCTTTCCTCCTGACTCTCCCTTCTGCCCCCCCCCCCCCCCCCTCCATCTTGTTGAAGGGTATCATGGTTAATTTGCTGCCGGCATCCTTGGTCTCTCATTAGGCGATTTCGTCTGGCGAGAGAGAGGATGCTTTCATTCTTATTCTACCGGTGTATCCCCTGTTCCGTCATTCACACACACCCAGACTCATCGAACCCATCATTCTGCATTCACTCCTGTCGCCTCGTCCTCCTCCTCCTCACACAGCTTAACCCCTGCACTGCATCCCTCCGTCCACTGCAGACCACAAGTGGGTTAGCCCCCCCCCCCCCTCTTCGACGAGCAGGTGGATGGGTGAATAAATACTTAATAATTATTGACTTGATGGCATATTACTTATCTAGATTGCATCGACTTTAACCATCGGTAGTGTCATTATTTTTAAGTGATTTAATGAAAGAATTATTTACGTGGAGCTTCTATAACCAGTAGCCACTAAAAGCGCTTTACAATATTGCGTATCATTCACCCGTTCATGCACACATTAACACACCGACGGCGGAGTCAACGATACAGGGGGTCAACCAGCAGTAAAGGTGAGGTGCCTTGCTCAGGGACAACCCAACACTCTAGCAACTCAGGAGGTAGCGTCTAGCAACTCAGGAGGTTTTGGTGTATAAGCTCAAAAACAGTGCCTAGAGGTGAGGTTTCTATTTTGAAGATGTAACCAACATGCTGGCCAGGCCGAGTTTTGTTTGAAACGTAACGTTCTCTAGTTTAAGATTTGCGGCCGCAATAATGCGCCATCCTTCCTACAAGTCTTTCGGCTGCACCATGTTCTCCTCCTGCCTGCGCATGTGGTTCCTGGATTGCAAATGGCCTCTCCCTCGTGTGAAAGCACCTGCATTAGTCACTTTGATAATTGTGATAA
>NC_079414.1:25842409-25849909 GCF_026213295.1 Gadus chalcogrammus | reverse complement strand
CATCACTACTCACTCAATGTACAATTTTAACAATATGGGGAGCATATTTTGACGCTGTTTTATAATGTCTTTAATTAGAGATTACAGGGGTACAGTATGTGTACCCCCTGGTTCCGGTGTAAACATTTTACATTTTAGTAGGTGTTATTGTGGTTCCGGTGTAAATTATATATATGAAAACAATGTCTCCTGCAGACTTACTTTTTCCTTTTTATGCACTCTGTAACAGTGGACTTATTCACCATCAAAAAATAACGCAAGTCAATAAACAGAATTTAATTTTAAATCAAAAAGGTTATATATTGAAATAGTACAAAATAAGGTGGAAGAAATGTCTAGGGATAATAAATGTTTAAATGCAAGGATATGTTTCGTGTCTGAGTGGATGCGGTGAATGTGTCAGTATATTAGTTGTGAGACTATAAAGAATCAAAGAGTGAGAATGAGGGGAAATAATCAGATAAAGGATAAAGCAAAGTGCCCATGTGGAAGAGAATAAATCAATAGAGTGCCTGCATCAACCGAAAAGAGTGCCTACCAGAAGGAGAGTAAAAAGCTGCTTATATAACCCCAAACCAAGTACTCAGGTGTGGTTAAATTGGACATTATGATACTGAGTCCGAGCCCTTCCCTTTTAGTGGCAACGATGACCAAAAGGGTGAGGGGTAAGGGTTAACCCTAACCCTAACCTGCTTATATAAGCCCACCCCAAGAACTCAGGTGTGATCAATCAACTCAGTCTCACGGAAATACGTGACACTGACACGTCATTTAATCTATTCATTCATGATCTGGGACACGTCATTTCCATTTTTTCGTGCCAAAAGCACAAATTTCAACAACAGCTTTTGGCCACCCGTTTGTACTTTCACCTTTGATTCTGAGAAATTGTGACAATTCACGGATATATTTAATGCAGGTGCGCTGCTCTGTAGGCAAACCGCGACTGGAAAAAAAGGTAGCTGCTTCATCTCTTCTTTTTAAAATGACTTTGAAATGTATGCTTTTGGCACGAAGAAAATGAAATTACGTGTGCCAGATCATGAATTAATAGATTAAATGACGTGACGTGACAGTGTCACGTTTTCCGTGAGACTGGGTTGGATCAATTACGTCTTTATGACTCTGAGGCCTAGCCCTGCCCCTATGACTAAAGAGTTAGGGTTAGGGTTAACCCTAACCCTAGCCCTAGGGTTAACTTAACCCTAACCTGCTTATCAAACCCCAGTACTCAGGTGTGGTCAATAAGGTCATTATGACACTGAGGCCTAGCCATGCCCTTATAATGGCAGCTATGACCAAAAGGGTTAGCCCTAGGGTTAACCTAACCCTAACCTGCTTATATAACCCCAGTACTCAGGTGTGGTCAATAAGGTCATTATGACACTGAGGCCTAGCCCTGCCCTTGTAATGGCAGCTATGAACAAAAGGGTTAGCCCTAGGGTTAACCTAACCCTTACCCTAGGGTTAACCTAACCCTAACCTGCTTATATAACCCAAGTACTCCGGTGTGGTCAATTAGGTCATTATGACTCTTGAGGCCTAGCCCTGCCCTTGTAATGGCAGCTATGACCAAAATGGGGCGCAGGGGGTCGTCACAACTCGTATGGTGAAGTCCCGATCCCAAAAGAGAGCAAGCGTGGGAACCCTCGTGGTCCACCAGGTAGAGTGCGTACCAAAAAGGCCCAGTCATTATCGCAGCGACCCAGATTTGATTCCTCCCAGTGGCAATTTGCTGCGTGTCTCCCCCTCTATCTCCCAAACATTCCTGTCCATCTCACTCTATAAATAAAAAGGAAAAAAACCTTCAGAGAGAAGCTCCAGAGCTGGCGGCGAGCCTCCCTGCTCCGTCGTGCCTGGCTCTCTGATGAGCGATGCAGGGACAACGTCGATAATGTCCTGTCGGTGCCGCCGCCACAGCTGGAGTCACTCGGCGACGACCCACCCACCGCCACTGCCACCACCGCCGCCGTCGCCGTCTGAGAAATGGGCAAATAAACCGCGGTGTGCCGGCCGCTGCTGAGCAGGCTGTCGGCTCCGGCTGCCCCCGACGTCGGCAGAATGACGGCTAATACCTCCCGCGCTCCCCCCGGTTGTTCTCTGGCGATTTAGAGCCGCAATAGGTGGTCATTATGTCAAGTCCCGGCAAGCCGTTCGTTTGCTAATGTCGAACAGTGAGCAATTGTACACTCGCACACACGTACACACGGAAACGAATAAGGAATGGGGCAAGCCTGCCCGTGCAC
The DNA here is from genome assembly GCF_026213295.1 of Gadus chalcogrammus. Taxonomy (NCBI): domain Eukaryota; kingdom Metazoa; phylum Chordata; class Actinopteri; order Gadiformes; family Gadidae; genus Gadus; species Gadus chalcogrammus. The sequence continues at coordinate 25,847,663 of NC_079414.1, read as the reverse complement.
ACTTGTTTGTGTGTTTGTTTGGGTGCGGTTGACTCGCGCGTCCCAGAATAAGTTTAATCGACTGATGTTTTATTGACGGCGGACATGGGTTCACTTTACCCCCGCGTATGTTTTTTTTTCCTTGGCGCTCTCTTGACAACAAATCATATTTGTTGCATTGAAACCTAACGGGATTATTAGTCACGGCTGTTTCCCATGCGTTGATCAAACACCCAGAGTTTGTGATTTCTCTTTTGGTTACGCTCTTCATTTCTCTCTCTCTCTCCCTGTACTTTAGTTTTCTTTAATTTAATTTGTAAGTTGACTTCTCCCTCTCTCGTTCGTCCCCTCTCTCTCTCCTCGGCAGCGTGCCTACTATATATACCCCAGCTTTACCGCGCTTTGCAGCCCCAGTACGGCTGCCCAACCATGGGATATTGCTTTAGTAATTTTGCTGACAGGGGACAATATTTATGTATTGTTTTTCAATATCCATTTCTCAGGCCGCACCCCCCCCCCCCCATCCCCGGTTGGCCTGATCAGAACTCCCATCTGAAGGCCTGTGTGTTTTTAATACACTCAGTAGGATTGCCCCATCCCCCCCCCCCCCCCCCCTGCTCCCTGTCCCCGTGACGCCATTGTTCTTTTGGTAGAGGGCGAATGGGGGGCAGGTGCAGACTCCACTACAGACGGCCGCATTCAATCTCATGAAAGTCCAGCAGGCGGGAAAGTTAACTTGTAACAGCCGAGGGGCGTGTTGCCAGGAGCGACGCGGACACGGGGGGGGGGGGGGGGGGATCGGGGGGAAGAGCTCCATTTTTCCTCAGAAGCTCAGAAGCTATGTAGGCCATTGGGAGTCTGCACACACACACACGCCGTCCGGTAGTACTGGGTGTACTGATGATGTACCTATGGACTGGGCCCATCCCACCCGCACACACAGACACACACACACACACACACACACACACACATGCAGACATGAAACACACACACACACACACACACGCACACACACACACACACACACACACACACACACACACACACACACACACACACACACACACACACACACACACACACATGCAGACACAAGAAACACACACACACACACACACACACACACACACACACACACTTAAGGCCGTGCAAAAAATCACACACACACACACACACACACACACACACACACACACACATAGACACATAGACACACACACACACACACACACACACACACACACACACACACACACACACACACACCTCTCCCTTAAGTATTGACCACTGCCAAACCTCTGACAACTTCCTAACCAGAGCCTTCACGTGATATGCATCGAGATGAGGGGTGCACACATACACACTTTGTCCAACCCTCTCTCTCTCTCTCTCTCTCTCTCTCTCTCTCTCTCTCTCTCTCTCTCTTCTCCCGCTCTATCTCTCTCCCTCTCTCCCGCTGGCAAACAACAGCAAACAGCCCCCGAGGTATCAGTGCTGTGATTGGTTAAGAGTTTCACAGAGTAGGGCCTTTGTTTATTTGATGTGAACTTTTCCGTTCCCATTAGGTACCTTCAGAGTTCAGAGCAGTACTTTGGAAACGCAACTGCTGCCAGTCTATTTATCTCACAATATTGAGCCTCATTGTTTCCGATAGACCGAGAGCTGTTCTGAAACTGTACGCTTGTGTGAGTGTGTGTGTGACTGTATTTTGTGTGTATCTGTATTTGTGTATGTGTCTGTGTTTGTGCATGTTGGTGTATGGATGTGAGGGTTTGTGGGACATTTTGTGCATTCATTTATGTGTGTGTGTGTGTATTTGTCAGTGAGTTTGTGCGTGCGTGCTTCTATGTGTGTGTGTGCGTGTGTGCGTCTGTGTGTGTATTTGTGAATGCGTCTGTGTGTGTATTTGTGCGTGCGTGTGCGTTTGTGTGTGTCCCACTGCTGCTCAATGCCTCCGTACTCTGTACAGCAGATGTTATTAGGCAAACAACGTGAGCACCTTCTTGACGGAATGCTTTCTGTCTTACAGGAACCCACACGGACCCACTTGTGCACAAACACACACAACCAAGCGCACACATGCGCACGTAAACACACACACACACACACACACACACGCTTTGAGGCTGCCACAGATTTAATGATCCATAAACAATGATTTGTGAGTTAAGGTGGGGATGTCAGAACCTGGAATGTTAAATATTCACCGCTCCCGTCGCCATTGCATATTCAGAGCATCACTCCTGAAGGCTGAGAGCGTGCACGCCGGTCCACACACACACCGCCCGGCGGGACGCACACACACAGCCCATCCGTGCACTTTATGGCCCCTGAGATCAGAGCGAGCGTGTCAGCATGTCAAGGGTCCGGCAGGGGGGGGGGGGGGGGGGGGGGGGGGTCCGGGTCTCATCTGTTCTTACTGTGCTCCAGCCAGTGTCATCAGGTTTTACACTGCGCTAATCACCGCTTCCCACGGCACACACACACGTGCTCTCACGCACACGCACACGTGCACAGGCATGCACACATGTACATGTATACACAGACACACACACAAACGTACGCACGAACAAGCACACACGTACATGTATACACACTCACACGCACACACAAAGGCAGACAAACACACAAACGCAAAAAAACACACACAAACAAAAACAAAAAAACAGACGCATGTTGCACGCACATGTGCACGCAACTATACACACACACACAAACAAACACAAAACACAAAACACAAAACGGTGCAGATTGTGTGATGCCAGGTCTAAAGTTCTCGGAGGGACGACCAGACTAGACACACAGCAACACCACGCTCGGCGAGAAACATCTTCATCATCAGCAGCCTTGCAGCACTGTGTTTCTCCCGGGGTCAAAGCAAATGACCGTGGGCAGTACCAGAGCCCGCAGTGAATGTGGTCCACGTCCACGCTTAGAGGCAATGCTAAACGCAGTGTCGACAAAACAGGACTTGTCAAAGTAGGCGGGCTCCCTCATGATGGCTTGCCCGTGCGGTCGCTGAAGCTGTTGCCAGAGTAACGGAAGCCAGGCTTTTTTGTTTCACTGAGGCAGTGTGTAGATCAGAGCCCGTCGTTCTATTCAAGATACGCAGGTGTAAGAGTCTTGACTTCCTGATATAGATGAGAGTGAATTCGGTGTCCCTACATAGCTGGAGAGCTTCACCAACACCCCCATGGTCCTTTGAGAGGATAGTCGAGAGCAAATCAGGCTGATATCTGTAAGTTCATCTTCATAGACATATATATCCATATACGGTATATCTCTATATATATATATATTCATAGATGCGGGTGTATATAACGAGTTGCGAGACAAACATACACACGCACACACTCAGTCGGACACGTTAGCTAATTGGCAGGTGGCGGGTGTCTTCAGTGTGCGATATCCACGTGCACACAGCGGCACGCATGCCTGAACCCCACCGTCAACACATAGCAGGTATAAGCGCGCCTCTCGCCCAGATTTACCGTGAATCTCATCATTCCACACATCGGTGCCACTCGCGTCTACTCAGGCATTCACCCATCCTCCTCATGCGTCGCATTCCCTCAATTCCGGCCGAGTAAAGGTGGGAAAGGAGGTTACCGCCAATGGGCCAGAACCTCCATGTATTATTAAGGCGTCGAGCATCAACTCCCACACCCGATCATCATTCTGAAACGAGACGGACACTCCTAGGCGAAGTCTGTAATGTCAGCAGTTGACCTGGGGAGAATAAGGGCAGCCTGTTAGCTGGCCCGACGCAGAAGGTTGAGGGTTGATCGTGTTTGAAAAGGAACACGATGCTTCCTGAGTGTTTGATCACCGCTGTGACGAGCCTACCTTATCTCCCCGGCGTCTGTGGCTGTGTTTCTGAACAGGCGTTTTTTGAAATATTTGAATATGTTTATGTAGCGATGATCAATGACTGCCATATAAGAGAGGAAGGGTTGGATGAATGCTTAGGTTGACGAAGTTACTTTCCTGAAAAAAAAATAAAGGATTCCCACCTCAGCACTGCGTGGCGTGCTCAGGACGTATACCTTTTGTAATCCATTATCTTTAGTGAAAGGCCGTGTTTTTATTCCGCCGTCGTGTTCACGAGTGTGACACTGAATTACCTCCTGCGAGAGGCTGCATGCAAATGGGATCCCTGCAGTGAGATCCGTCAACGGTGCCTCAGTACCTCATTCCTGTGAACCAGAAAATGACATGTTTTTGCAGCTTCAATTGACTCCTCATGCCCTATCCGAATGCCATCCAACTCATCAGAACTCGACCAAATCCAGACAGCTTTTCCCTGGGTTGAGCGTGGGGGCGAATGTACACCTGATTGAATCCGTCCCAAAATAAATCCAATCTTTTGTTATAAAATGAAGATGATGATGAATGATGATGAATTCGAGCTTCAGGCAGACACTGCCTTGTCAGCCAAAGAGATACCCCCACACTATGTTTGGGTACTCGTAATGCAATGAATCTGCCTTAGGTCTGTGTTGGCTCACCATGTCCACGAAATGCAAAACTCAGTATCAGAAATGGTTATCCGTTGAACAAAGAGAACACATATTCTGCTGCAGAGATATGTCGGCTCTTGTGTTTTTGTTATTCGTTTAGTGATTGAAGCGGCTCTCGACCGGGCCCGATTTTTTCCTTTTGAGTCTAATTACAGTCCAGCTCTAAAGTTACCACGTTGACGGCCCCCACTGTCGACATCAGTATCATCCCCGGGAATAATCACAGCTATTTAACCAAACAGATGCGTTTTAAACAAGGGTGCCACGAGTGTTTTAGTGCTGTCAGCAGCGTGTTCATGTCTCTCTCGTGGTGGCGTCGCTGTCCGCTGGAGAGGACGCGAGTTGTAAACCACTTTGGCGAGCAAAGGAGGGGAAGTGCTTAAAAGAGACTTGATAGGGAAGCACTTGAAGGTCAAGCGCTTACCCCTGATCATGCAGGATATGTTTGTGTGTTTCTGCCTTTGCTTCAAGAAAGCAAAAGGCTCGGAATCAAGACTGGAACCGGTCAGATGTATACTCGCGACCACATTGTTTTCTGTGGAGGATGCAGTTGTGCCCTGCTGAGGCAGAAGTAAGGAGGAGAGTTGGTTCAGAGGCCGCGGGTTGAAACCAAAGACTTCAGGGGCGGAGTGACATAGTGTTTCCAAACAGATATTTAATTAAAGCCATGTATATCTATATCTATATATATGTGAACTACTTTGTGTTTCGCCAATTAACCACTTTCATACACCTGCCTCAAACGGCATGAC
>NC_079414.1:25817409-25837409 GCF_026213295.1 Gadus chalcogrammus | reverse complement strand
ATTTGGTGAATTACCCCAGCGGTGGTTCGGCCTTCTGTGGGCTTAAACAGGCGAGTGTGAGTGCCTGTGGGAGTGTGGAAATTGGACGCGTCGTTGCAGGGAATTCACTCCCGCACTCATGTAGACTTCTAATGGTGCATTATCCAATCCTAGCATCTCCCTTCATCTGACAGGCTGTCTCCCCCGCTTTCATCATATCTGCATTCACCTTTAATCATCCCCATCTACCCCTGGTTCCTCCGCTGCCTCTCTGAGCAGAGAAACACACACACACACACACATAGCCAATCTTAGTTATCCCTTCAAAGTTACCCCAAACTCCACTCGTTGAGTATTCACTGAGTTCACTTTAGCTGTCACCTAATTCGCTCAGCGAAGGTAACCGTCTCTCCTGTTTGTTCCGTTGTCTGTCTCTCGCTCGCTCGCTCGCTCGCTCGCTCGCTCGCTCACAGGCACACAAACACCCGCACGCACACACACGCGCACACGCACACACGCACACGCATGCGCTCACGCACACACACACACACACACACACACACACACACACACACACACACACACACACACACACACACACACACACACACACACACACACACACACACACACACACACACACACACATGTATAAACACGGTAAAAGGTACCTTCAGTACTGGGGGCACCCTCCGTAAAGGGTCTCGATGGAAGGCGATGCTAACTCCAGACTAGCTTTCATGGCCGTCGGGTTTCAAAGACAACGGGAGGCAGGCTGTGATTGTCGCAGTGAGGGCTTAGGGCTCCGATGGGCTGCAGGGCTGGCCTGGGGCGTCTGGACGGCTGGGGGCACATGACTGACCAAAAATGACTTCTCCACAGTGGCACGTACAAAGACGCACAGACACACACAAACTTGATTTGTGGTTGGTGACATAATAGCTGTGTGACGGAAAATACAAGATTTGAAAAAAGCATTTGCTGTGTGTTGCTTTGAATGATTATTGTAGCATTACTACGTATGTTGACCGAGGGAGAAACCCTGCTGTAATTAACACTAGATCATTTTTGAATGTATCTTCTTTTGCCTGCGTTCCTCTTTTATTTCCGCTTGTGCTCAAACCCCATTCGTTCATCCGCCTCTCAAGCATAAATATGTTGAGTCGAGAGCACTGGTGCATGTTTGTGTGTGTTTGAATGTGTGTGTTTGTGTGTGTGTGCGTGCGTGCTTGTGTGTGCATGTGTTTTGTGTGTATGCCCGTGTCTGTATATCTATATGTGTGTGTGTGTGTGTGTGTGTGTGTGTGTGTGTGTGTGTGTGTGTGTGTGTGTGTGTGTGTGTGTGTGTGTGTGTGTGTGTGTGTGTGTGTGTGTGTGTGTGTGTGTGTGTCTGTGCGCCACTTCCACCTCTAGATGACTGACTGACTGCCACAGTTTGACAGCATGGCATCCAAGAGCGCAGTTATGGATTTCAGCTGCAGGCCAGCCGTAGGGTCTGACGAATCAGTCAGTTCCTCTTAGCCATTTCCCCTTCTTCTCTCACCCAAACGCGCGCTCTTCTCCCAGGGACTTCAAATCACTCCTTCTCTCTTATTATTTTAAACCGTTCCGGCAAAACAGCCTTTGATAGCACCAGATGCCCCTCAGAAGGCAAAATCTCGTGGCGCGGTTCGTCAGGATTGCGTGGGTTTTTGCGCTAGAAAAAGTTGAGGATGTTTAAAGTTAAAGAAGGTTACGAGGGAGATGAATGCGGATGGGCTAGTGAGGAGGCATTCAATAAGGCATTCATCATTTGGAATGATTCATTTGTGCTCTCGCTGGCTTTGTCTTTGAACACGCCGTGGGTTATTAGGTTGCTGAGTTCCTCAGGTATGATTGCCCTCAAAGTATGGAACTGAAAGGTATTAATGCGCTCGGCGTGATTAATTTGCAAACAGAACAAATCCTCTGCTGTTTTTGAGCCGACTCAAAAACAGCCAAGGTGTTTTTCTTCAGAGGATTAATAAAACAATGGCCTCTAAACCTAAACTTTGATCAATTTGATGATAATACTCTGGTATCCGGCAATCACAATGGATTTGCATCTTCTTTTTTTTTAAACAAGGCTGTATTCATAGAAAAGAATGAATCAACATCAAGCATAATTCAAAAGTTATGACGAAACCCAGAAGAAAATTCTTCGGCATGATTAAAATTCCTGTGCATTATGAAACACGGATCATTAGTTTCCACTTTCTACTGCTCCTAAATGCTTCAAAATATTGTTCTTCAGGTGTTTTGTTGGTACCATAATCACAAAAGATATCGTAAACATAACATAACCTAAACATGAACTCGATTTCTGTCCCTGAAGAGATCACAGACTGCAGAAACTCAACAAGCAGGTTGTGATTTAAAGAATCAACAATTGTTCTCTGCTTGCTTTCATTGTTTGCCACGTGAATGTATTTTATGCATCTGTATCGTTTACGGTCTAACGCGTCACAGTGAGCATGCCCTGCGATGACCTGTGCAGAAAGCACGAGTAAAAAAAACTCTTCTCCCTGTCAGAAGTAATTGTTCTGGAGAACAAAAGAGCACACACACACACACACACACACACACACACACACATGCACACACACACACACACCCACATGCACACACACACACACACACGCACTCACTCATTCACTCAGCCTTCTGCGCACCAGTGAGTTCATGTCCTCTTCCACCAAGCCATTTTACAAATTCAACAAAAGTAGAAAAGTGCAAAACAAAAAACGAAACGAGAAAAACACATGTCACTCAGCCTCAGCGAAGCCCAATGCCTCGCTGGTAAGTGCTGCGTTTAAGAGGGCGCGTCAGTCTGTCAGCCCTTTGCGTCCTTCTGTCTGTCCGTCCTTCATCCAGTCAGAGCCGGTTGTTTATCTGTGAACTGTGGTGCGCTGTTGTGGTGTTGAGGTGTGTGTGTGTGTTTTCAGTATTTCTGATGCTCTCTGTCGACTCTGTGATGTCTTCGCTCGCCTGAATCATCCGTTAGGAGTAGAATGCAGCTGCGCTGGCTCAGTGTTTGGTAAGAATTGAACAGGATCTTCCATGGGTACAAAGAGCAGCATTTCTGAGTTCTCTGTAACAACTCATTCAACGTCTGTGCTCAGTTCCATACTTCGGCCTTGAGAGCCGGGACCTCTCTGGAACGGGACTTGTTCTGCTGTGACAGAGTATCTCTGTCTCTTACGGACCCTCTTCCATAAGAGCAGGGTGCCCTGTGTCAAGGGACTATTTTGTATGCGTTCAAAATAATTAATACGGACAAAATAAGAATTTTAGAATATAGTAGTAGTATGAACATTTTGAAATGCGATAGAAAAATAACATCGATGACGGTATTCAAGAGGAAGAAGTTGATGTTATGAAGACAATTATGATGGGGAAGAGGATGAAGAAGATGGTGATGACGATGATGATTATTGCGATGATGATGATGGCAGTGATGACAATGATAACAATGATGCTGACGATGATGAAGATGATGATGACGAAGATGCTAGTATCTTTCTCTTCCTCCCAGGTAAGATAACCTCAGTCCCCCAGCAGGTAAATCCCAGTGAACCCAGTTTGGGAAAAGAAGCATAAAACAGGGCTCGGGCTCCTCTACGGACCGACGCATTGCTACTCCAACAATGACAAATCACAGAAGCCCTCCGCTTCCAACCGTCCAATCTGGCAGAGGGCTTTGGAAGGCCGGCTATAGCCCCAATCAGGAGCAGCCCAATCAGCTTCCCCACTTGTATCAGTGCCAGATTCTCATAAACCTTGCACTTCCATTCATAGCCGTGCTCTCTCTGTGTACAGGAGACAGGAGATGTCTGATCACCAGTTTCGGAGAACTGGGAGTAGGCACCATCTGTTGCAGTGTGACTGCACCATCACCTGTAGGCTGCTGAAGGGGAAATTAACTTCTCCCTGCACTCACTCTCTCCCTCACAGGGTCTCTCCTCACTGAGGGGAAAGTGTGTTTGCTGCTTTTTTTTATTTTTTGCGTGATATTGATTAACTTTATTCGGCTGTTTAAACAAGCGTCCTTGCTCTCGCTTCACAAGGGACAGGAGGAAATGTTGACTGCCGATGCCTAGCTTTTTAAGGGTTTGCAGTGAGACATTGCAGTTTATTCGGATATATATATTTATATCAGTGTGTGTGTGTTGGGGGGGGGGGGTGGCAATGTGTGTGTGTAGGTGTGTGTGTAGTTGTGTGTTTGTGTGTGTGTGGATGTGTGTGTTTGTGGGTATCTGTGTGTGTGTGAGAGAGAGAGAGAGAGAGAGAGAGAGAGAGAGAGAGAGAGAGAGAGAGAGAGAGAGAGAGAGAGAGAGAGAGAGAGAGAGAGAGATCAAGAAGGCAAAAACTTGGCCTTGATTATTCAAACAAGTTTTCAGCAAAACACAAAAATATTTCCAAAAAATATTTTTGCACTGCATAATGTTCCGGGAATATTTCTGGTGATTCATGATGCTCCAATGTTGCTGGACAACCCTAGTGGCACACATACAGAACACAGAACCTTTTCCCCAAAACAGTGTTGACAATATGTCTGTACATAGATGTATCTGTGTACCTGCACTCTGTATAAGAGAGAGCTGCCAAAAGCAAGTCTGTGCCAGCGGCAAATTCAGGCCTCACAGCTACAGTGTGGAGGTCAGCCTATCTGCAAATGCACAACCCTCACAAGCTTCAAACCCACTTAAAAGACACCATTTTAACACATGTGTTTTCCTGCCACCGGACCCCAGCTAACAAGCGTCGAGCTGTTGAGCCGTTGATAAGTGTGCATGCAAAAGTTCTGCAGCCGCCCGGAAAGCAAAGCAAAGGAAGTCGAGTCGCACCTCGAGCCACACCTCTCTGCCCGGAGCAGTCAGGGTTAGGCTTTTCTGCTCAGGGACACCTCGACACTGGAACCAGCAACCTTCCGGCAACCAGTCAACCCGCTCTACCGTCTGGGCCACTTGCCTCCCATGCCACAGCTCTAGCCTCTGTCCAAGTTGCTGAACCACACCAACGCATTCTCACTCCGAGTTCGTAAATAATGTACGCTTTTTTGGGGCTCTTGCTGTTAACTGCCGATGCCGTTAACACAAAGGGGGTCCTGGTGCGTCTTCTTTCGACCCAGGGGGTTTTCAACTCCTTACAATGTGATCCCTCGACGGCGAACAGTGATAAGTGTGTAACCTTAACCCTAACCCTAAGCACTACTACCCTAACCCTAAGCACTACTACCCTAACCCTAACCCTAACTACTACTACCCTAACCCTAAGCACTACTACCCTAACCCTAACTACTACTACCCTAACCCTATCTACTACTACCCTAACCCTAAACCTAACCACTACTACCCTAACCCTAACTACTACTACCCTTACCCTGACCCTAACCACTACTACCCTAACCCTAAACCTAACCACTACTACCCTAACCCTAAACCTAACCACTACTACCTTAACCCTAAACCTAACCACTACTACCCTAACCCTAAACCTAACCACTACTACCTTAACCCTAACCCTAACCACTACTTACCCTAACCCTATCGACTACTACCCTAACCCTAACTACTACTACCCTAACCCTAACCACTACTTACCCTAACCCTATCGACTTCTACCCTAACCCGTTTCAGTGCAAAATCAAATAACCAATCGGAGGAGAAAAATCGCCCTTTCCCTGGGCGTCAGATGTCACTGTGGAGGGATTTAAAAGGAATTGAAAACCCCTTGGGTCGAATGAAGACGCACAAGGTCACCCTTTGCGTTAGCAGTTAATGTCAAAAGCCCCAAAAAAGCTTTGATTTTTGACAAATTCGGAGTGAGAATGCGTTGACCACACACACTCACCTCTCGATAACAACGCGCTAACGCTGTTAGCTGAGCCAACCTGCGATTGCTGCGCTAGCCATGTGAGAATGTGACGGGCGGGGGAATTAGCAATCATTATAATTCAATCACAACAAGTCCAGCCCTTTATACTGTCAGCTGTTTCACGTTTCACACTCCGAGGTTCCAGGTCGCAGGATCCGGGAATGGCCTCGCCCCGGAGAGTCTTTCCGGGAATGCCTTCGGCCGGTTATCATTATCTACTGCGCAGAGATAAAAAGCTATGGCCCCGTTTAGCAGAGCTCCCATCTGCCGATCGGAGTTGTGTCCTCTTTAAACACCGGCTCTTATAAAAACTCTTAAATATCATCATAAGTGTTTGATTGAGCAGACCCTGTTTAAATACATTTGCGTGTGTGTGTGTGCACTGCATTGGAAATGCCCGGACTCAGCAACTCCATAGTTAGTCCCATGGTGTATATTATTGCAGGGTGTTGCATAGGAGCCCTGTTTTAGCACAAGGAGAGATGGTGGAGAGATATACCTTCCAGCCTTCCCAGAGGGCTCTACCAAGCGTTCGGCTCTTCATCAATCATACGTTTGGGTTTAAGCTCCCGTGTGTGATTCACTATCAGGCATGTTTTGAAATGGCTTGTAATCACTAATCATCATTAGATAAAAATTTACATTTTGAGGACTTTGCTGACGCTTTTATGCAAAGCAGGCTCTTCAAAAGTTAGGGTGAGGTGTCTTGCTCAGGGCACCTCAACACTCAGCTAGGAGGAGCCTGGGATCGAACTACCAACCTACTACCTACACTCCTTGCTTAGTAAAATAGAAAGATATATACTAAAATAGAGGACTTTAATGTTTGTTAAACCGTCTTGACTGTGTCGAAGGCATAATGTACGTGTGATTCTAAGGTCTCTCCGCTTGCTCCCATCCTCATATCTATTTATCTCAGACAACCAGCGTGTCCTTAATCTAAACCGACAGCGCTCTGTTCTTCTTTGAGGTCCAAACGCCTCGGTTTATCGCTTTAAGAGCTGAGCTTCCCTGAATGCCGTTGTTCAGGTCATGGGAATAGATACCGGCATCTGTAACAGTGTGTGTTACCTCTTTGTCTTTGTCTTCTGTTATATATTGGTACAGGTAGTGCAAAGCTATGGATGTTGACTTCTTCCACCCACTCGAAGCCTGCATATACTTGCGTGCATGCGCGCACACACACACACACACACACACGCACACACACACACACACACACACACAATATACCACACAATAACCCAATCCCCCACCTCCTTGAGTATCAATGTCTTGACAGCCAGCCTAACCCAGACAGACAGGACAGGATTGTCTGTCATCCTGCCCCCTCCTTTCTGAATCAGTGTGTGTGTGTGTGTGTGTGTGTGTGTGTGTGTGTGTGTGTGTGTGTGTGTGTGTGTGTGTGTGTGTGTGTGTGCGTGTGTGTGTGTGTGTGTGTGTGTGTGTGTGTGTTTGTATGTTTGCACACATCTGATTTGTGCGTGTGTGTCTCGGTCTGTTTGTGCGTCTGCTAGCGTGTGTGTGTATTTTGCACATGCATGTGTATTTGTGTGTGTGTGCGTGTTTGTGTGAGTCCTTCTTTTAGCACATGTGTATGTGTCTTTTTAAGTGCATGTGTGTGCATGCATTTGGGTGTGCAGTTTGCGTGCTTTTTGAGTTGACTTGGGTGTCTTTACATGTGTGCACCAGCCATTTACCTACTGTCAGCTCACACCCTTCTTTCTTGTGTGTGTGTACTGTGTGTACACACATACAGTGTGCGTGTGTGTACATACACACGTCTGATTTGTGTGTGTTTCATGTGTTTGTCTCTGTATGTGTGTGCGTGGTTATTTGGTACGTGTGTGGTTTTGCTTGTGTGTGTGTGTGTGTGTGTGTGTGTGTGTGTGTGTGTGTGTGTGTGTGTGTGTGTGTGTGTGTGTGTGTGTGTGTGTGTGTGTGTTTGCGTGTGTGTGTGTTTTGTTTTTGCACACGTTTGTGTGTGTTTCATTGTGCGTCGGAGTGTGTGCGCATGCATTTAGGTGTGTGTTAATTATCGTGTGTGTTGGTGTGCTTGCTTCAATCTACTTGTGTGTCCTGACACGTGTGAACCGGTCATTTACCTTCTGGAAGTATGCTGCCGTCTTATTATTTGACCAATCAATACTACATCTCCCAGGAGGCCACAGTCGGCTCAGCTGTCACCTGGAAGCATTTGGCTTAGGCGGGAATAAAGCACTTCTTTATAATCTAGCAACTCGGCAACCTTGAAGGTCAAGAGCCCAGAACGTTCTAGCCAACGGCAGTTAATCAAGAAGTATACCAATCAATTATTGGCCTGGATCAGTGATGCCGAGGGGCGTACGTGTGCGTGTGCGTGTGTGTGTGTGTGTGTGTGTGTGTGTGTGTGTGTGTGTGTGTGTGTGTGTGTGTGTGTGTGTGTTTGTTTGTCCCTTTACTCTTTGTGTTGGCGTTGTTCTATATGTACAGCCTGCACCCTAAACCATTAACTGCACCAGTATTGATTCATTCATTCAAGACGTATGTTTTTGAATCTGTTATCAAAGTTATATCTCACGGAAGACAAATCTCGACGATAAAAAGAGCACTTATTTTGAAATAGATCTGTACAGACTCCACAAACACGTCGTACGCACACATGGAAGCACACACACTTACACAACCACACAACCACACATACACACGTCACACACATGTCACACGCACACACACATTAGCTATGCTTAGCCTCTTGGGCCACCTACACACACACACACACGCACGCACACACAAACACACACCAGACACACGTCACACGCACACACACATTAGCGATGTATTCTTGGCCTCTTGGGCCTGGCGTGTGCCCCCCCCCCCCCCCCCCCCCCCCTCCCTCGGCCTCAACTCTTCGTGTTCCGGAGAGAGAGAGAGAGAGAGAGAGAGAGAGAGACTTTTTAATGAGGACGTAATGCGGACGTTCACGGAAACATTTTAATTGTAAATGCATGAGGTGATTATGCTGGCGAATTAGCCCAATGACTTATTGTGGAATAATTCAGCTCAGTCGGGCAGAATGGAGACGGCTAATGTCTTCGGAGACCGCGGCCGTGGACATGGAGGCGGGGAGGAGGAGGATGAAGAAGCGGGGAGAGGCATCCAAGGAGAGAAATTAACCACTGGGACAGTGGAGGAGGATTGGGGGGGAGGAGGGGGGAGGGATGGAGAGGGGGAAGAGGGGGGAGGTTGAGGGGGAGTTCTGAGACAACCGAGAGAGCGGGACCCGGAGAAGAGAAGGATGAAAAATGGCAGTTGTTATCGTGCACACACATCTCCCAGCCGACACAAGCCGACCCGAAGGTGAGATGGTGGGGGGGGGGGGGGGGGGGGGGGGGGGAGATAAGAGCAGGTGTAGAGGGAACCAAGGGAGGAAATTAAGGGAGGAGGGTCTGGTCGGGGGAGAGATGTGATTGTGGGGGAGAGTGGAGACCTGTGGGGGAGGAGGTGGTGGGTGTGTGTCTGTGTGTTGGGGGGAGGGAGGGTTAGAGAAACGTGCCCGGGAACACCAGGAGTGTATCTGGCGAACCAAAGCAGCTTCCTGCCAAGTCCTCTTAAGTCACCAGAAGGGATAGATGTGGTGAGTACACAGTGGAAGGTGGGAGAGAGAGAGAGTAGAACAAGAGAGAGGAAAGGTGAGAGGAGAGCGAGAGAGAGAGAGAGAGACAGAGAGAGAGAGAGAGAGAGAGAGAGAGAGGGAGAGAGAGAGAGAGAGAGAGAGAGAGACAGAGAGAGAGAGAGAGAGAGAGAGAGAGAGAGAGAGAGAGAGAGAGAGAGAGAGAGAGACAGAGAGAGATAGAAAGAGAAATTGAAAGAGAAATAGAAAGAGAGAAAGAGATAGAATGAGAGTTAGTAGAACAATAGCTAGGAGGGGAGAGAGAGACGGAGAGAGAGAGAGTAGAACAAGAGATAGGAGAGCTGAGAGGAGAGAGAGAAAGAGAGAGATAGAAGAGAGTTATTATAACATGAGCCAGGAGGGGAGAGGGAGAGAGAGAGAGGAGAGAGAAAATGAGAGGAAGATAGAAGGAGGCGAGAAAGGGGAGAAAAGAGAAAGAGAGACAGAGAAGCGCGGAGACGGAGGCAGAGTTGGAGTGTGTTCACTGTGACGGCTGTGCGACGCTAGGAGAAGGAAAAGCTGTTGCTGTAGCTGCTAAAACAGAGCTCCAGAAGTACAAGGAAAAAAATGACATTATGAGAAAAAGTATTGTTTCCATGCAGATGATCTGCTCAGTGAACTCAAAGTGAGCAAAAATAAACAATGCCGAATGTGGAAAATTATTCTTATGTCTGCAATGGCAAATATCTGGCTGGCAAATACACCTTGCACAAAGAAGAGTTGAATTAAAATATAGAGGGAAATCAGCTGTGACCCCTGAGTCAGTTGAAATAAATGAATGAGTACTTGGTTGAAAAATGAAATTATAGTCGTAATGATGTCGTTCTATTTTACAACTCTTGACTCTGAACTGCTGGATGCATACACGTGAAACACATTGCAGGCGGCTCTTTCAAGAAAAATATTGTTTTTCTTGAAAGTAGTAGATGTATGGGTATCGTTATTTAAGCTAGGAAGAATTATACCGCCTCTTCACTCGCGATACTGTACATACTAACTCACTCCATTACACTGTCATGGCAATTATTGCCCTTTAATCACTCGATCGATCGTTGAAAATATGTTTCTGCTTACAACACAGTAATGCATCAAAGTGCGAAGGGAAAGGGGAGGGGGGGGCAATCAATTAGAAAAACAATGAGCCATAATTTATGCCTTGATTGTCTTACATGTGATTAATGCTATGCTGTTGATATGTGGATCTATCTTGTACCAGTCATCCCAGGAGTATGATGGATGGAAAGTGTGGGCCCCAGTATGGGACAGCTAGCATCGTAATAGCTTGTGCTCAACGGTTTCTAATCTGCTTTAGTGCACAGGAATGTAGAGGAGAAGACTATTTCCAGAAATGAAATTGACTTCTTTCAAGTTTTATTTTAGATTTTCTTCTCATGTTAAAATTAGATCCTAAATGAATAATGAGTGATATTTGATTTTGTTGGTTCGGATTGAAGTCACGCAATATTGTCTGTCAGTGATTGATCACGTTGTCAACATTAGCCCGATTGCAGGGGATGGGCAGAGCGCATAATCCGATGATCACACCAGGAGATGTCTTCCACTGTTTTCCATTATGAGCTTGGGTGTAGAGGTAGGGGGCCATTCAGGAATACAGCCGCAGTTATAGTACAGCTAGAGCATCATAACAAAGTTTGGGGAAATGGATAACCTGTAATTCCAATAATGGCCAAAATCTAAAATGACACGGATTACTAAATTGACTTGCACTGGGAAAATGTTCCGTGATTTGGTTTGGAAAATATAAGCACATTTTTGTTCAGCGGGCCTCATGTGAACAAACAAAGCAACAAAGAACGAAGACATCTAAAATAAATTATCACATAATTCATAAAATGATGCTATCCTTGGATGTGATCTTGTTAATGGATCAGGGCAGTGCAGCCTGAATAGCTTTGCGTGGTTATCTTGCCTCTTGATCTGATTATAAATAATCATAATAATAATAAATGATGATTATAAAAGTGATATGGATGAAGTAATTGCTTTCATGTGTTGGAACGTCGCATCATGAGTAGATCTATTACTGTAAGTAGACATAGTAGAGGGTTAAAACACGATGAAATTGCCAACCGAGGCATTTCATAAAGTCTAACATATTTGGTGACATTTCCATTTCAATTTAGAGGATTTTGCTGAAGCTTTTATCCAAAGCGACTTACAATCATTAATTCAAACATTCACACACCGTCGGCGGAGTCGACCACGCAGGGCGACAGCCAACTCGTCGGGGCCAGTTAGGGTGAAGCGACTTGATCAGGGACACCTCAACACTCAAGGATGAGCCGGAGATCGATCTATCCCGGATGAGCTGGGGATCGAACCATCCCGCTCTCACTCCTGTCGCCCCCTACTTCCGGTATGCTGTACTATCCTGATGCTGTATGACGCAATGAGCCTTTTCATTTCCTGTTTACATCCAAGTAAACAATAACACAAATTGTATCCCATAGCAACATTTACAAATGCCAATACTTTGACCCCCTTTGGAACTCTGCCCATGTCGGTCTCCGAGCAGAACAGCTGCCCAATGGAATTGCCCCAATGACACCCACTTTATTTAAAATTTCTGGAAAGAACACACAGTATTGACTGACAATCAAACACGTCTCTGTGGTATCTAACTGGGATTTCATTTATTCTTATTGAATTGGTATTTACTGGCTTAGATAGATATGTATATGTTTCCGCACTAATTGCGAAAATGCAATGTGATGGTGGGACTAGAACATGGCGACAATAACAAACATATAAAAATGTTTTCCCGAAATGTTGCATAAATTATTTTGTAAACCTTTAGCACATGGGCTGAGCTTTGCTTTATCTGCACTATTATTGCTCTACCCTTTTACTACTCATCTGCGCTCTCTCTCTCTCTCTCTCTCTCTCTCTCTCTCTCTCTCTCTCTCTCTCTCTCTCTCTCTCTCTCTCTCCCTCTCTCCCTCTCTCCCTCTCTCCCTCTCTCCCTCTCTCTCTCCTGCTCGCTCGCTCCCTCCCTCAGCGGTCGTGTCCCCATAAAAAAAAGAGCACGAAATCCTTGCGTTGTCCCTGGCTCCAAGAGCCACAGTGCCACCAAGTGGTCAGAGATGAATCACCACCTAATTTAAGAAACTCGATTTCTTCTTCGTTTTGCTCCTCACAAACACAACGGATGATGGATTCAAATAATTACTGATTGAGCAGCACCAGAAAAGGATATACTGTGAATCCCACCTTGATAAAAAAAAAAAAAGAACCGCGCCCTTGGGGTAGCCGAGCTGAGTTTTATTTGATTGTGTTGTCCTTATAAGGCTAAATGAGAGGACTGCCTGTGCTTTCATCACTCTGTATCTGAGCCTCTTTGCCTGTCCTGGCTCTAGTGTGTGCTGTGAAAGTTAATCACGGGTTGGGTCATTTCTCTCCATCAACCAAAGCATCACCCAGGCAAACTAATAAGATATATGCTCACATAAACACAGAAGTTCGCGCTCACGGGCACACACACACACACACACACACACACACACACACACACACACACACACACACACACACACACACACACACACACACACACACACACACACACACACACACACACACACACACACAGACACACACACACAGACGACACACCTCTCACACACACACACACACACACACACACACACACACACACACACACATACATCTCACACACACACATACACGCACACACACACACACACACACACACACACACACACACACACACACACACACACACACACACACACACACAGACGGACACACACCTCACACACACACACACACAAACACCTCATCTTCATCACGTGTGCATCTACACTGCAGGCAGTTAAGATAATCACGTTTGAATTTGTACGTCTTTCTTGTGTGTTCTTCACAAACTGGGCTTTGATGCTTTGACACCTAATTAAACTAAATTCCTGGGTGCTTCATTCCGTGTTTCCAACGCAACTTTTGCAACTGCCTGGTTTATTCTCAGCGTACTATCACCTTTCTTTCTCTTTTTCTTCGATGATAATAAGAAAGGCGTCACAGTTTCATCCCCACGCAATCCTCTGGAAAAACGTCTTTCATCCTGTGGCAAAAAAAACATCTATTTCGATATGGCGGCGAAAGGCAGGTCTCGTCCACCTGCTGAAAATGTGTGTGGAACTGTGCTATCTCCAACGCTGGGATTACAAGAAGCCTCAGCTCGACAGGGGTAAACTGGGGGTGGCCGGTGGAACAGGCAGCACTCAGTGGATCCTGCATGGAAGGGCTTTCTAAACAGCCGCACCAAAAGTTAAAGCAACACTCAATATTGACTCATATTAACATAACTTAATGTGTAATCTTGAATCCTGAATCTTTAATCTCTCTCTCCACGTACTTTGTCTAAGAAAGGGGATAGGAACATTCAGAAGGGGGTCCCCTTGTCATGCTGTCAGCCATTTTAATAGCACCACAACAACCCGACGGTACACACAACCATAACGACAACTCTAAAAAAACCACAACAAAAAACAGAGTGCGGAGGTCTGCAAGGGGCTTTCGCTGTGCGGCGCATCATTACCGCATCATTACGGCATCGTTACCGCGTCGTTAGCCTGAGACAGAGTGCAGGCAGACAGGCGAGAGCCGTTTGGGTTTACACAGGGAGAGACAGATGGAGGGGAGAGAGAGAGAGAGAGAGAGAGAGAGAGAGAGAGAGAGAGAGAGAGAGAGAGAGAGAGAGAGAGAGAGAGAGAGAGAGAGAGAGAGAGAGAGAGAGAGAGAGAGAGAGAGGGGGGTTCAGGGCCAGAGAGAGAGAGAGAGAGAGAGAGAGAGAGAGAGGGGGGGGTTCAGGGCCAGAGAGAATGAGAGAGAGAGAGAGAGAGTGAGAGAGAGAGAGAGAGAGAGAGAGAGAGAGAGAGAGAGAGAGAGAGAGAGAGAGAGAGAGAGAGAGAGCGATGGAGCAGGTAAACAAAGAGATGACAGAATGGTGGGAGAGTGTGGACCTCCGTGCGTGTGTAGTTGCGTGTGGTTGTGTGTTTGTGAGTGGTTGTGTGAGTTTGTGTGTGTGCGTGTGTGTGTGGTTGTGTGTGTGTGTGGGGTTGTGTGCATGTGCGTGTGTGTGTGTGTATGTGCATGGTTGTGTGTGTGTGTGTGTGTGTGTGTGTGTGCATGGTTGTGTGTGTGTGTGTGTGTGTGTCTGTGTGTGTGTGTGTGCGTGCCCATATGTCTACCACTTCCCCCTCTTCATTAATTTCTCAGAAAGCGAGGAAAAAACTGAGAGAGGTGAGAAAGGGAGAAGGAACAAACGAGTTGGGGGTTGGCTGTTCCAGAGTCAAGTGTCTTAAGAGGTACGACACGCGCGCTTGGCTCCCACTGTCTCTCTTCAGGTCGCCCTCCAATCTCACACCCAGCAGCCTTGGCTGTGGCCTCGCATCCACGTTGGATCTTAAAGGTGTTGCTGCTGTTTCTCTCTGTCATTCTATTCCTCTCTCACCCTCTTCCTCTCTCTCTTCCTCTCTATTTCTCTCTAAAAATCTGTCTCTCTTCCTCTCTATCTCTCTCTTCCTCTCTCTCTCTCTCTCTCTCTCTCTCTCTCTCTCTCTCTCTCTCTCTCTCTCTCTCTTTCTCTCTCTCTCTCTCTCTCTCTCTCTCTCTCTCTCTCTCTCTCTCTCTCTCCATATCCTTCACACTCTCTCCCACTTTCTTTATCTCCCCCTACCTCCTCTTTCTCTCTCTCCCCTCTCTGTCTCTCTCCTCCCTCCCTCTCTCTCTCTCTCTCTCTCTCTCTCTCTCTCTCTCTCTCTCTCTCTCTCTCTCTCTCTCTCTCTCTCTCTCTCTCTCTCTCTCTCTCACACTCTCTTTATTCCTTTTGCTCCGTCATCTTCTCTTTCTCCTTCTAACTCCGGCTCAGGTAGTGGCTCTCCCTCCCTCCCCCTCCCTCCCCTCCCTCCCCCTCCCTCCCCTCCCACCTGCCACCCAGCCTGCTCAGGGAGTGCATTAATCAGCCACGGCAACGGCAACACGGCCATTACTCATCTGGTCATAATGAGAGAGAGGGGGAGAGAGGGGGGAGGGCAGGAGGAGAGAGGAGGAGAGAGAGGGGGAGAGAGAGGGGGAGAGAGGGGGGAGGGCAGGAGGAGAGAGGAGGAGAGAGAGGGGGAGAGAATGGGGGAGAGAGAGAGAGAGAGAGAGAGAGAGAGAGAGAGAGAGAGAGAGAGAGAGAGAGAGAGAGAGAGAGAGAGAGAGAGAGAGAGCAAGATAGCAAGAGAGAGAGAGGGAGGGGTAGATAAAGAAAGAGGGAGAGAGTGTGAAGGATATTAAGCGAGATCGAGAGAGAGGGAGAGAGAGAGAGAGAGAGTGGAGGAGGTAAATATGAATATGAGGGGAGAGGGAGCAAAAACAAGATGGGAACAGCCAAAAACATCCGGAAAAGTCCGGGAACATAAAGGGAAAACATCCAAGACATAGCCAGAGCTTTGAACTGGAGAATAGAAAATAGGTTTGAGCTGAAAATAACCTGCAATCTTCCTCATTCATCTTCATTTCCCCTCAGCCTCCCTCCATATCTTTAGTTTACACTGCCTTCTCATTTTGCTAAGCAGCCATCCATCCATTCATTCATTCATTCATCCGTCCATTCTCCTGTTTATTCAGCCAGACAGCCAGGCAGTCATTCATCCATTTAACTGCCCTCCTCCCTTACCCCCCTCCACCTACCAACCCCACCTCCCCACCTTGCCCCCATCAATCCCCCATCAATCCATCAATCTCCTCATCTCCCGTTTCACTCTGCTACACTGCATCACATATCTCTCTCTCTATGTCTGTCTCTCTCTCACACACTCTCGCTCTCTCACTCCCTCCAACTCACTCACTCTAACTCTCTGGGCCCTATCTTGCGTCCGGCGCAAGTGACTTAGTCACTGGCGCATGTGTCGTTGCTAGTTTACAACTGGCGCAGAGCGTTCTTTTCCCACCACCGCCACTCGCCGGTAAATTAGGGATTGATCATGCGCCCCAAGGGGCGGT
Organism: Gadus chalcogrammus; assembly: GCF_026213295.1. Taxonomy (NCBI): domain Eukaryota; kingdom Metazoa; phylum Chordata; class Actinopteri; order Gadiformes; family Gadidae; genus Gadus; species Gadus chalcogrammus. Next base: position 25,820,857 of record NC_079414.1, on the reverse strand, counting down.
TCGGCGGAAGGAGGAGGCGTGTTCTGGCGCAAACGGTATTTTGCCGTTTCTGAATGCCATTGCGCTACTGACCAGGAAATACCTGGTTTAAAGTCAGTGGCGCGTTGTTCAGATGCTATTTTAAGGGCGCATGCATACATGCGCATTCGATGCATGCGGATTGCTTGTGCACCTCGCGCATACACTTTGCTTCTCCCATCATCCTAGCCGCACATTCTTGGTAAATTATTTGGTAAAGAACAGCTGATGCAGCGGTAATAAGTTGTACTTTTAAATCAATGCATCTGCAAACACCGTACAACAAACACATATTTTCTTGACAGAGACATCGTGTAGGCCTACATGCCCATAACTTTTAGGATTGATGAGTATTTGATCGTGAAAAACATTGTTTTACCGCGAGTGAGTGTTAAAAAGAATGAATGAATGCGGGCGCGCGTGTGTGCTCTGTTTAAACACACGCAAACTAAACACGTAACGCATAATACAATCAATCGCAATGTCTATTACCGCGGGGACACATGCATATTAGGATAGCATACAATACTGATAAGAAACAATGTTTATAATGTATTGCGTATATCATTAAATAGAACCACAGTTGCCGCATATCATATGTTATATATCATATACGTTTTCTTTGGAGGACTCAGTATTTCTGAAGTTGTGGAAGAAAACCCCTTATTCCATGTGTGAATTAGGCCATATTATTTGGGAATAAACTGAGCCATTTGCAGTTTGAAATTCATGTACATCTGTCTCATCGGAGACTGCAGACGCGCTGTCAAAATATCAACTCGTCCGATTCAAATGCGCTCATGGCTCTTAAAGGGGATGGGAGCTGGCACTCTCATTGGTTTGTTGGACGTTACGCCCAAACCACACCTACGGGTAACTAGGCTGCGGCTGCTTCAGACCAACCCTTTTGACACTTGCGCCGCGACGCAAGTGTCTTTTATCCGCCTGTAAAATAGCGATAGCGCCGTAGAACCGCCCACAAAGCTACTTGCGCTTTGCGCTTCCCACTTGCGTTTCAGACTGTTAAAATAGGGCCCCAAAGGTGTGTCCAGATTAGCTTCAATAAATTTAAAACTCTCTCTTATATAAATCATTGATCTACCCCCCCCTACCCATCAATCAAGAAGTGGAGTCACTGTTGGCTCTTGGTAGATCAGCAAACGACTCCATGCGGAAAAAGTCCATTGGTTCTGTTCATCCGGCGTTCACATGACAGGCGTGTTTGGGCTTTAAGGACAATGCAAAGAAACTAACAAACCAACCCTATTTACACCGACACAAACACACACACACACACACACACACACACACACACACACACACACACACACACACACACACACACACACACACACACACACACACACACACACACACACACACACAAACACACATGCTACTATATTCACTTATAGACAGCCATTTTAAGTGCCCTGATGGTCAGGACCATTAGTCTTATTCCAAGGTGAATGTGTATGTTTTCCTCTATTTTAGAGGTTCATTAATAACATATTTCCTGGTGTCTTACCTTTGGCTGTGTTGTTGTTGGTTGGCTCCGATATGGAAGGTTTTCTGGAAGCCGTTTTGGCCTCCCTCCCCCTTAAGCTAAATGGAGTGCTATTTTGGGTTTGGGTTTATTCCTAGTGGTAGTGTGCACTGCTGGATTTGCGTTTTAATGCTGAGACATAGTTTGGATGGATGCCAGACAAAGCTGGTAGACAAATGTGAAAACAGGGTCGCTGCCTTGTGTTGTTATGTTGTGTATACACCGTTCTGTGAGTCTGCATAGGTGTAAAGCGTGCAGACTAATAGTGAGACGTCGTTGTACCGTCTGAATCAGCCTCTGACTAATAGCGCCGCAAGCCTGGCCAATTAAAGCAGCGAATGCCCAAGAAATTCTGAAGAAACTTAAAGAAATTCATTCAAGTCATTCACAATAATAGAGCAACAAAAAAGTCCACCAAGAAATCAAAACTCAAGTGTTGCTCATTTCATCACGTATAGATGAAAAAAACATCTTGGTGGATATTTCATGGTGTTAACCCAGTCTCAGGGAAATAAGTGAACCTTTCACATCATTTAATCTATTCATTCGTGATCTGGGACACTTAATTTCAATTTTTTTCGTGCCAAAAAGCACACATTTCTAACAATATGACAGCTTTTGGCCACCCGTTTCTACTTTCACCTTTGATTTTTGAGAAATTGTGACAATTTGCGAATACATTTAATGCAGGTGCGCTGCTCTGCAGGCAAACCGCGACGGCAAAAAGGTAGCTGCTTCATCTCTTCTTTTTAGAATGAGTTTGAAATTTGTGCCCTTGGCACGAAAAAATTGAAATGACGTGTCCCAGATCAAGAATGAATAGATTAAATGACGTGACGTGACGTATGGCTGTGATACAGACAGATTAGCTTGGTTAACATCACTGTTAACAATGAACCAGTTTTAGGTCTGAGATTCTGGAGAGGGAGACGCAGGATATAGAGCCAGCCAGGGGTCGCCTGTTTGAAACTCTCAGTCTGGATCATGTGTGTCAGGGGTTGAGGTGTTTAAGAGAAGGGAGGACTCGCGCACCAACGTGAAGTGGCTGCAGGGTGTAAGCTCCCCCACCGGGCAGCCCCCCAGCTGTGCGATGATCTCGTATGTGACACATTCACAAGAACAGAAGGGCAAACCTTAGGCTTTAGGGCGCATTCGCTTAGAATCACACCGTCGCTGCGTCATAACCTTTCACGGGGCTCTCGCTAGAAATGGGTGCTTTTGAAGCTCTGATTGGCCTCTGCCGCTTCCTTAATAAGCCAGTCCACCACGATATGAGATAAGAGTACAATACTACACTAATAAGGAGCCGCTGGAGCACGTTATATCCCTGGTTGATGCTGATCATCTCCCATCATTCATCATCCAATGTATTCAACCACACAGTTGCACGATATTTTGGCACGGCGAATAGGTGTTCATATCTGAACCTACAACATCTCATTAATAGCCATGTTTGAGTTTTCATTTAGGGCATTTAGCGGACGGTTTTGTCCAAAGCGACTTACAATAAGTACATTTGTCATTTGAAACAGCAATATGTAGCTGTCGTTACAGTCATGATGTTCATAGAAACAAGTGGCAAGCACAAAAAATTGCTAATTGAACCCATTACCTGTATACAAGAAAGATAGCTAGGATAAGATGCCTGAACAATGCTCGGTGCTATTTTTAAGTGCAAGGATGTACAACATACAATAAGTGTGTACATTTAGCGCCAGGATGAACAACATACAATACGTGCGTAAGAGGTGTCAGGTGTAAGGGGGGAGGCTATAGGTGAACTCCGGACAAGTGGGTCTTGAGTCTTTTGTGGAAGCTGGTGAGCGACTCTGCGGTCCTGACATCGGCAAGGAGGTATGTTTAACAGGTATGGTATTAGCATTA
>NC_079414.1:25807409-25809909 GCF_026213295.1 Gadus chalcogrammus | reverse complement strand
ACCATATTGAGTGAAAAGCTATTTTTACAGTGAATTGTTGTTCCCGTCAGTTTTAATGTGACTTCTTGCTCACGATATTGTCTTTGTTGCTACATCTGAAATGCTCCAATCCTCTGGCACTTGTTCTCTGTAACACAATATTCCTGCTAATGCTACAATAGCTTCAATATATAACTATCACTAAACATTCATCATTTTCTTTTGTTGTTATTGGCACGAGTGAACATGTCTTGTGACAACGAACGTGTCATTTCAAGCCGGGAGAGAAAGTCACAAAAACAACAAATCTTATTATTTTGCTCTGTTGTTTTGATCAAAGTTGGGCCTCTATCCACCTCAGCTTTATTATGCGATGTGATATGCTTCATATTTTTCTGATATGAAGCATGATTTTGACTACGGTATACCATCTTGAAATAGATTAATGTTGTATTGTATATAATGGCATTATTAAGCCACTTATAAAATGCTAATATAAATATTTTTTGTGTGTGTCTGTGTGTCTGTGTGTCTGTGTATGCGTGTGTGTGTGTGTCTGTGTGTGCGTTTGTGTGTGTGTGTGTGTGTGTGTGTGTGTGTGTGTGTGTGTGTGTGTGTGTGTGTGTGTGTGTGTGTGTGTGTGTGTGTGTGTGTGTGTGTGTGTGTGTGTGTGTGTGTGTGTGTGTGTGCGTGCGTGTGTGTGTGTCTCTGCGTGTGTTTGTCTGTGTGTGTGTGTGTCTCCATGTGTGTTTGTGTCTCCGTGTGTGTGTGTGTGTGCGTGCCTGCGTGCGTGCGTGTGTTTGGTGCCACAGTCTCTGTCGGATTTCTGACTGATGACGTGGTCATCACATCACATGATCCAGCCTGAGGGCTTTAGCTCCAGGCTCTCTCTCCTTCAGCGGGCTGTGATCACGCAATGCCTCCCTAAAGACTGATTCAGTGTACACACTGACATAGAGACAATAACCCACAAACACACACAGCCTTTTAAAAGGGGAGACACACACATCTTCACGTATCACATATACACTCATGGGAGGACTACAAATAGCAGTCTCACACACACAACCACACACTCATTCCTCATGAAGTTCTGCAAGTGGTCACACTTTGCATAATAACAAATCTGAAGTATTCAAATCTTCAAAACACTACTACAGGCAAAGATCTCCACCTTGTGTGTGTGAATTGGGACGGTTTGTCTCATGAAAGAATGACTCACAAGGTTAATATTCAAACACACACAAAATTACACGCGTGCACACATAAACACTCATATCACAACATGTCGGAAGGGTTGGCAGAGAGTGTCAAGCCCACTTTACGGGCTTTTAAAAAGGTCCGATTCACATTCGTTCCGCAGCAGTGTTGGGTGACGTCAATTTTAAAATGAATTGTGTGTGTGTGTGTGTGTGTGTGTGTGTGTGTGTGTGTTTTGTTAGTTGATGTTTATGCTTTGCTTTGTGTCCAGGCCTGAGCTTGTTAAAGCAAAGTCCACTGTGGGAGTACCTCGGCGATGGGGCGGACACTAACGCCGGTCCCGTTGATAAATCGAGGCATGTACGCAGAAGCAGTTCTAGAACACAGTACATCAGCGTCATGCAAGGGAGGATCCGCAACGAACTGCGCCAAGCACCGCACAGACACCAACATTTAAATTAACATTTAGCAGACGCTTTTATCCAAAGCGACTTCAAAAGGTTCATAGGAACATTCACACCCCAACGGCGTAGTCAACCATGCAAGGCGACTGCTGTCTGGTAGGGAGCAATTAGGGTGAGGCGTCTTGCTCAGGGACAACTCAACGCTCAGCTAGGGGGAGCCAGGGATCTAAATAGTAACCTTCCGGTTACAAGCCAACCCAACCTACCTCCTGAGCTAAGCTGACTCCCAAGACCTCCCGAGGAACGAGGAACGAGGAAAAAGCACCGCACGCTAGTCTAATAAGCTAGCTGGCTGGCCAGCTGGTTAGCTAGCTGCTAAATGATATGTCAACACCCAATGTCAAGCCACTGACTATTGTAGAGTAGCATCTCGCTAGCTGAGCTACACGTATCACATGCACTGCGCCCAGTTACCCACCAACAAGTCAGAAAGAGAACGGAAACATTGTAAATTCGTCTGAGATTCTCAACAGTTTAACAGATTGCTTATTTGAAAAGAATAACTACAGAGTGACGAAATAACTGATTATTTGAATGGCAATGCAAAAACAATTCTCACTCAAAAGAGATGAGGCTCCAGCGCATTACTTTGTGGCGTTCTCAACACTGTTCCTCAGTGAAAGGAGTTCATTAACACTGCCAGGTGGCAATTAACACTCCCAGGTTCAGTTCAGGATAGAATTGTGCATGCGTGTGTGTGTTTGTGTGTGTGCGCGCGTGCGTGAGTGCGTGCGTTTGTGTGTGTGTGTGCATGCATGCGTGTGTCTGTGTGTGTGTGTGTGTTCGTGTGTATATGTGTGTGTGTGTGTGTGTGTGTATATGTGTGTGTGTGTGTGTGTGTGTCTGCACACGCATGT
>NC_079414.1:25792409-25799909 GCF_026213295.1 Gadus chalcogrammus | reverse complement strand
CTTGGACAACAATGAAAGCCTATGTCAAAGAAGAATAAGGGGTCTTCATCTGCTGTTTTTCTACACAAACAACCCCCTTGAAATACCGTGCATTTCATCGGGGATCTTTACAATATGAAAACGTATCATGATATATTTGCAGTTGAAGTAGTTCATTTTGAAGTCATATTTGGTTTGGCTTCCTGACTCATCGGAACAGATTGTTGTGTGTGGGTTGAGGACCAAATCGGGTCACTGTTGGGGGCCAGCTTTTCAACGCGGCCTAGGATGGGAATCACTCCAAAACTCATGGGCTCTAAAATTGGCATTATGCGCTGTGCAACCACAACAAAGGATTAGCTTGGTTTGGATTGGAGTCTAAAACAGTGGCTTCTAGCTGTGCATATTAAAGATGTTGCTCGTGGTAATTGTGTGGTTCACAGTATTGTAGTTAAACACAAGTACCAACCCCAACTGCTTATGCATGCATAGAGAATGTCAGAGTGCAATGAATGCAGACAATTGACGGGAATCTTGTTTCGTTGTGTGTGAATATGTGTTTTGCTTACTTCATTTTAGTCCACGAATAGGAGAACGTATTAAGAGAAGTAATTTCGTAAAATTGGAGCCAAGATTCTTGTATCCGGCTCAATTGGATTGCATTACAGCAATGAAGTTTGTAGGGCTGCTATTAAAAAACATCTCTTCTTCTCCTGGCAATATTGTAGTTTCAGCTGAATTACCAAACTATTTAAAACGCAAATTGAAATGGCTTCTCAAAATGGATTCCTTCAGCCTGATACTGTTTTAGGTGCTGGCTGATTGAGTTATCGCAGCTGTTTTTATTCAGTTTAACCGCTGTTGGAACATTATAACTTCAAAACTTAATGTTGTCACTTTCTCTACCCGTTCTGTGTGGATCATTTCCGTAATAAAAGTTTATTCATTGTTAATAGCATATCATTTGTATCCATTCTATATTGGTATGTGACAAAACGAATCCATCCTCTGCCTTTGTTATTCCTCGTTACGTGTTAGACAGGCGGGCACTTTGCTGTCATTTCACTCATAGCGCAGGATATTTTTTTACGCATCATTGTCTTGTTTATCGTCTGCATCGGCCCGCTGCCACTCAAGATCAGCGGATGCAAAGTATCTCACCATTACACTTTATTCTATTACCGGGGGCCTGGGTTTGAATAATGCATTCCCTCTGGAAACAGAAAACATGATCACATTTAGCTGGAAATGAAGAGGCCAGCAATAGATTTGGTGGGGGTGCTAGCCACTGATTTGACTTTTCCAAAAATGTTTTCCCGTTCCCTCCGCACACGAGTGGTCCCGTGATGGACGCCGTGGCGCGGCGCCACCGCCGAGGTTTGACCTCCGACCCCGCCCCGCTCCCCGGAGGGCCGTCCGAGCTGTCACGCCGTGCTCAAGCGTGTCCTGTACTCTCTTACTATGCCCGCTCTCCCCAGCCCAGCCCTCGCCGCGGCCGATCCATCACTCTGTTTATCCACCTCTCCTCAGACCCTCGCCCACCTATCCATCCATCCGGCCATGCGTCAGTCCACCAAGGCTTCCCAGACGCCCCCCCCCCCCCCCCCCGGTAGCCGTCCGTCTGCACTCACTGCTCAATGCGGTCTCTACGCTTCACCGAGGGCACCCACATAGTCTTTTGAGTTCCTGGCTGCGTGTAGGTGTGTGTGTGTGGTTGTGTGTGTGTGTGTGTGTGTGTGTGTGTGTGTGTGTGTGTGTGTGTGTGTGTGTGTGTGTGTGTGTGTGTGTGTGTGTGTGTGTATGTGTGTGTCTGTCTGTGTGTCTGCATGCATATGGATGTTTGTGTTGCAAATGTATATGCGGCACATTTGCATGTGTGTGTGTGTGTGTGTGTGTGTGTGTGTGTGTGTGTGTGTTTGTGTGTATGTACGCGTGTGATCTTACCCAGGCGTGTGTGTGTGTGTGTGTGTGTGTGCGTGTGTGATCCAACCCATCCTTTTGTGCGTGTTTGGGTGTGTGTGGGTGTGTGTGTGCGTGTGTGTGATCCAACCCATCCTTTTGTGTGTATTTGTGTGTGTGCGCGTGCGTGTGCGTGTGTAGGGGTGTGAGGGATAATCACATATGCCAAGCTGGTTCTTTTTCTAACTTCGCTCGGTGTTTCACTATGGGAATCGCCTAGGCGTGACCTACTACTGGAAGCTCCAATTGCACCACGTCTGTCCTTGACAGACAGGTCGGACTGTGCCACAGGGTCCCGCCCCCTGCACTTATACAGTCGACCCGCCCTCCTCAAATCATTCTCGCTTTCTTCCCGTGAGAAAGCTACTCAAGCTCCCTCAGCTTATCTAGGTTAGCTTTAAACTGCTTAACAGTTCACAGACGGGCCGTCAAGGATTCCGTCGTCGAACGCAGTCGTAGGCTTTTAACCTGGTTCGGCTGAGTAATAACTTCGTAAGAAGCTATCTGTTACTACACCCGCTGGGCAGTGTCCGCATAAAGGCGAGCTGCTTCTCCGGTTACCCTGTATTTGTTTACAGGTGTCACTGGTTTACGGTGTAGTTTATCGGCTAACGCGTCAAGGCGAGCTTACCGCGGCACAGTACACATTAGCTTGTTGGCTGAGCCAAAACACCCGGAGTATAACGAACGCATCACGGCGAGTGAACTCTGCGGTATGCCTTCGCCCGCCACCCCCGCCAAAGGGTCGGAGCCGAAAGCTAGGGAGGCTGTATCCCGCCTGTGCCCCGCGTCATGTGGGGCCTCCATATCAGGCCGGGACCCCCACCCCATGTGCATAGCGTGCATGGGCATTAAACACGCTCAAGCTTCGCTAGCGGACCCGCATTCATGCGCTCACTGCACGTCGATGCCGGAGAAAATTCTGGAAAGGAGGCTAAGGGTGACGGTGGCTACCAACCAGGATCCCTGCCTGGCGGGTGCCCCCGCTATAGCCTCAACGAGCACCCATCAGTCCCACGCGACAACGAGCTGGGCGGACATGATGGAGGCGGCATCCCCGCTCGTGCCCCCGCTATTCGATGATTTACTTCTCGAGGCGGAACCGGGCACTGAGGACGCAGAGGGCGACGACGACGCCAACTTTGACCTCCTCGACATGGACGGAATTGAGGAGGAGGAGGACGACTCCACTTTTCCGGTCCAACTGTCTAGACCCCCTAGCGCCTCTGACGCTGTACAACCGGCAGACGGTAACCTGTACGAGGTGTGCAAACGGGCCGCTGCAAAACTGGGCATTCAATGGCCTGCAGCCCCGGATGCTGAAGGGGCAGAGAGAGACCTATACGACGGCAAGAGGCTCCCACCAGCCCAGCCGCCTTCTAAGCAGCTCTTACCAGCAGTTCCCATCTGCATGAAGGAAATGAGCCGCTACTGGTCCAGCCCATTTAAGAGCAAGCTTCCCACCAAGGGCTGCTCAAAGCTGGAGATCCACGGGATGGGTGAGCTGGGGCTGGCCGAACCCCCAGCTGTGGAGCCTTCAGTGGCTTACCACCTCCACCCAAACCGTCGCTCTCTCTCCGCCTCTTCAGGCATCTCCCTGCCTGGTAAGATGGACCGCCTCACCGCTTCCACTTACCAGAGGATGTATAAATATGCAGCGCAGTCGGTATGCTCGCTCAATGCCATGACACTACTGTCTGCATATCAGGCTGAAATCCTAGAGGAAATGGGTCGCCAGCTAGACTCTGGGTCACCCAACCCTGCCCTCTGGGATGAAATTTGCAACGTCAATGACCTGGTCCTACGCTCCTCACGGGGCGCAGTTCAGGGCTGTGGCCGAGTCATGGGACTCGCAGTCTCGGGTGAGAGAGCGTTATGGCTCAGTCTCTCCGGACTGAGTGACGCGCAGAAAGCCGAGGTCATGGATGCTGCATATGACCCAACCAAGGGTCTGTTTGGTCCAGCGCTGGAAAAGATGAGAGAGACCAGCACTCTCAGGAAACAGGAAGGAGAGGCCTTCGATCTCTGCCTTCCCCGAAAACAGGCTCCCCGCCCACCCCAGCCAGCGAGGTCAGGCTTTGCGGCCGCCGCAGCGGCAGCAAGGGGAAAACAAGGGGGAACCAGGCCTCAGAAAGCCTACAGACCAGCCCACGCAGCTGGCCCACAGGCCGACCAACAGCCTAGGTCAGAGAACCCAAGGCCATGGGGCAAACACTCCTTCGCTGCTGCGGCAGCCAGGAACCGCTCTCCCCACCCCGGGGATGGGAAGAAGAAGCGTGCGACCTAGCACTCCCAGCTTCTCTCTCTCCCCCTCCCATGAAGAAAAGAAAGCTTGGGGGGGTAGAGCAAAGCCCAGAGGGTTCAAGTTCTCCAGGGGCCCTTTCTCAGTCTCTCTCGCCTCACGTTCAGGGCGAACTGAGACAGGGGCAACGATTGACACAGTGCCACCAAGCATTTTCCCAGTGTCGCAAGTTATTTTCCCTCGTTTTAAAGGTGAACACAATAAACCCTGCATTTTCGCAACCAGGCCCAGAGCCAAGGGTGAAATGCACAAAACAAAACAAAATAAAACAATATCTTGGTCCCTACATTCCCATGGGGGGAGCTCACGCTTCTCCTGTGAGGGCAGACCTCTCCCCTTACGTCCCGAGGGTGACGTCGTTGGGGCGCGATCACATGAGCCCGCTCGCTGCGCGAGTGGAACAGTGGCGCGCATGCGCAGTTCACCCGTGGATCCTGTCTACGGTTTCCCAGGGTTACAGACTGCAGTTTGCTATGAAACCACCCAGATTCAACGGCGTGTTGGTTTCTATGGCCAGTGGGGATTCGGCACGAATCCTAGAGGACGAAATATCGTCCCTGCTTCGAAAACAAGCGATCAGGGCTGTCCCGAACGAGCAAGCCCAACAGGGTTTTTACTCCCGTTATTTTCTCATTCCGAAGAGAGGGAGCTCGTCCCTTCGCCCCATATTAGATCTCCGTGTGTTAAACAGACACCTGCGCAAATACACGTTCAGGATGTTAACACACAAAGTGCTCTGTCGTTCAATCCGTCCAGGGGATTGGTTTGTAACGATCGATCTGTCAGACGCATATTTTCACATTGCCATCTATCCCGCACACCGGAAATTTCTCCGGTTCGCTTTTCAGAACAGGGCTTACGAATACCAAGTGGTCCCGTTCGGGCTATCGTTGGCCCCGAGAGTGTTCAGCAGGTGTGTGGAGGCAGCATTGTCACCGCTAAGAAACAGCGGCATCAGAATATTCTCTTATCTGGACGATTATCTGATATGTTCCAGTTCACGCGAACAGGCACTCAGAGATTCTACTACGGTGCTAAATCATCTGAGGACTCTGGGATTCAGCATAAATTGGGAAAAGAGCCGTGTGGACCCCGCACAATGTGCGGAATATTTGGGTCTCCACATAGACTCTCTCTCTTATCGCGTCACACTATCAGAGCGGAGACTAACGTCTCTCACGCAGTGTCTCTCCCTCTTCAGGCGGGGAGAGACCGTATCGTTCAGGTTATGCCTACGCCTGCTTGGCCTTATGGCTTCGGTGATATCAGTAGTGCATTTGGGTCTTCTGATGATGAGAGATTTTCAGCGCTGGGTCGCAGCACTACGTCTGTGCTCCCGTCGCCACCTGAATCGCAAGGTGAAAGTAACACCAGCGTGTGTTACCGCTCTCCGCCCGTGGTCGGTGCGCACGGTTCTGACAGCGGGCGTCCCGCTGGGGGCGGTGTCGTCCAGGGTAACCATGACAACGGACGCGTCCTTGTCAGGGTGGGGTGCGACAATGATGGGCAGAGCAGTGAACGGCACCTGGAGTCGCGATCTAGCTCAGGCTCACATAAACCTCCTAGAACTTTGGGCAGTGTTCCTTGCTCTAAAACACTTCCTGCAATTTATCCACGGCCGCCATGTCTTGGTAAAGACAGACAATTCCACTGTTGTGGCATACGTCAACCGGCAGGGCGGCACTCGCTCACTGAAACTACACGAGTTAGCTCGAGAAATGATCTTGTGGAGCAGCACCAGACTCCTGTCCCTTCGGGCGACGCATGTACCGGGGGTCCTGAACAGAGGAGCAGATCTTATGTCCAGAGGAAACCCCCTGTACGGGGAATGGACTCTTCATCCACAGGTTGTGGGACAAATATGGCGGAGATACGGCTTGGCAGCCGTAGATCTCTTCGCCTCGCTGGAAAACACGCAGTGCCCGTTGTTTTTCTCCCTGTCAGATGTAAGGGCTCCCCTAGGGGTAGATGCGCTGGCCCATCCGTGGCCAAACGTGCTGCTATATGCCTTCCCCCCTCTCAGCCTGATCTCCCCCACCCTAGCCAGGGTGAGAGAACAGAGTCTGTCGTTAATCCTGATAGCGCCGCGGTGGCCATCCAAACATTGGGTGGCAGAAATAGTGCAACTCCTGGCGGGCGACCCATGGCCCCTTCCCCTGCGCAGGGATCTCCTCTCCCAAGCGGGCGGGGAGATTTACCATCCGCACCCGGACCGCGTAGCGCTCTGGGCTTGGCCCGTGAGAGGTGGAACTTGAATGCGGCAGGCCTGCCTGCACAGGTTGTTGACACCATTCAGAATGCAAGGGCCCTTTCCACTCGCCGGCTCTACAGTGGCAAGTGGCGGGTTTTTGAGGACTGGTGCGACTCGAGGCACGCCATTCCATATCAGTGTTCCGTGGTGGACCTACTGTGTTTCCTACAGGGATTATTGGAAAAGGGTAAGGCCTTTTCCACGATTAAAGTGTACTTGGCAGCCATCTCAGCTTGTCATGTTGGCTTTGGGGATAAGCCTGCAGGGCAGCATCCCTTGGTTTGTCGCTTCATGAAGGGGGCGCGTCGCAAGCTCCCAGTTTCCAGGCCCCTGGTCCCTTTGTGGGATTTATCGGTGGTGCTGGATGCCCTGTCTCATCACCCTTTTGAGCCGTTGGAGGCGGTGGGGATGAAGTTTGTGTCGCTGAAGGTGGTGTTGCTCTTAGCTTTAACCACAGCTAAGCGTGTGAGTGATTTACAGGCATTGTCTATCCGTCCTTCATGCTTGCAGTTTGCTCCGGGGATCTCCAAGGTCTGTCTGCGGCCCAATCCGGCTTTTGTGCCTAAGGTGGTTGAGTCGACCTATAAGTGTCTCACGGTGGAACTGTCGGCGTTTCACCCGCCTCCGTTCTCCTCTGCGGAGGAGCAGAGACTCAATACATTATGCCCGGTACGGGCCCTACATGTATATGTGAGTCGGTCAGCTGCTTTTCGGAAAGGGGATCAGCTGTTCGTGTCTTGGGCCACTCCCCATAGAGGCAAGCCTTTGTCCCGCCAGAGGCTATCCCACTGGATTGTGGAGGCTATATCTCTTGCTTATGAAAGTAAGGGCTTGCAGCCCCCCCATGGCTTGAGGGCCCACTCCACAAGGGGTATGGCTACTTCATGGGCCTTATTCAGGGGAGTGTCGGTGCATGACATTTGTGCTGCGGCGAGCTGGGCTACGCCTCACACCTTTGTTAGGTTTTATAGGCTGGATGTCTCAGGGCCTTCTGTTTCTCAAGCCGTGC
>NC_079414.1:25779909-25789909 GCF_026213295.1 Gadus chalcogrammus | reverse complement strand
GTGCGTGCGTGCGTGCGTGCGTGCGTGCGTGCGTGCGTGCGTGCGTGCGTGCGTGCGTGCGTGTGTGTGTGTGTGTGTGTGTGTGACCCTCCATCATGGACCATATCAGAAGGGACAGCAGTGCTCTGGGGAGGAGAGGATCTGAGGAGCCATACTTCAGCCCACAGATGACCGGGGGGGGGGGGGGGTTGGACAACAACTCTCCTGGAAGTTCATCACAACCAAACAAGTACAAAGATTCCCAGAACGCATTGGCCCCGATCGTCTGTGAAATGTGCTTCAGCTCGAGTAAAATATTATAATTAATAGATTTGAGGTACATTTTTTATTAGGTGACATGATGTGTTTTATGGAAATTGTGGATTTGTGTTTCAATATCGTGTTCTTGTTATATGACAACATAGAACGGTGTCTGGAAGGCAGAGATATCACCACCCACAATGCATTGCGCCCCTGTTCTCCTATATGTAAGGAATACAATTACACTAGGACAATAATGAAGATAATTTGCAGAGGCAGAAGCAGACTCTTTAATGTTAATGGTTTCCTATATATATTCTGCGTTGGAGTTTCATTTCATTTCCCTTTCCCGCTCTGAAATGCTGTTTATAGTTGCCCAGGGCTTTGACACACGTTATGTTAATGAGCGGCTGGACAAGAAAGGAGAGTGGACCGGATGCTCAAACTTGCAATTACACTTTAAGCATTAACTTGTGAAACAAGCGTGGACACACACACACACACACACACACACACACACACACACACACACACACACACACACACACACACACACACACACACACACACACACACACACACACAGACATACACACACACAAACACGTATGAAACTGACATCAATGATGACGCAAGAAGATTGAAAAAAAAAAGCCTTATCTGATACTGTCTTCAAAGTTGTACCACATAACCCTGGAGATGCCAAGAAGCCTCTGAGATAATTCAAGAAATCATAAATAGACACGATTTAACAGAGATCCCTTTGAAGTTCTGCATGATAAAAGCAAGATTGTGAATCTAGAGATCCAAAAGGTTAGCCTCTATTCTGTCAGGAAGGGAAGGTATCTCAGTGTGTTACCTCTAGTTTAAATGTGTGGCTCACAGGTGTATTAAAGGACCATGGCTTTAACAATATACCAGTTACCAATATAATTTAGCAAAATGACTTTGTTGTACTGGTTCTTCAGAATAGCATCTAGCTTTTGCATGCTTGTCCCGATGTAAACACCATCACTACAGCACTTTCTCCGTTTGGGCTCAATGTTCGCTGGTCAGAAAGGAGTTTGTGGTCAGAAGGACCTTCACTCGCCTTATGATTGCTGCTGAGATGTCTTGTCAACAAGACGAAAGGGAATTCTACGATGGCTAACAATCTTGGCAGATGCGGCAAGATAAATGCTCTTTGGCAGAATTTAGTAATTCTGCCGAAATACATTTAGTCTGTTTCGTAATGGATTTCACAAAAATGTTGCAGACACTTTTATACAAAGCGACCTACAACGGTTTATACACACGTCCACACACCGACGGCGGAGACAACCATGCAAACTGCCCGTCGGGAGCAGTAAGGTGCCTTGCTCATGGACCCCTCGACACTGAGCTCGGAGGAGCCGGGGATCGGACTAGCAACCTTCTGGTTACAAGGCCACCCGCTCTGCCTCCTGAGCTCAGCCTACCACGTAGACATGGTCAAAGGAGGGATTGGTGAAGCCAGGAGAGGCGGTGGCGGTGGCAACGGTTCTCTCCCCCAGACCGGCGTTGTCCGTTTTAGGAAGGTGTCACAGCCGAGCGGTCTACACGTGATCGGGAACCATGACCAATCACGTGTAGAGAGACCGCCGCCCGGACCCTTGGAGGAACAAACCCCTGTCCGTCTGGCAGCGTGACCTACTTAACGTTTACCGTCTCATCAACGCTCACCGCTTCGTTCCTTTACCGGGTGTTTGTGTGTGGAGGAAGTCGGGACGTGGAGCTGAGAAAGCAGGAAAATCGGCAGAAAGCGCCACGGCAGGGAAGTTAAAAAAAAAGGCGACGGAGAGAAAAAATGGGGAGATGGCGGGAGCATGGCTGGCGGGGAACCTTTGATCTTCTCCGCACTAACAACACTCGGGCTTCAAATGTCCTCCGCTGCGCAGACAGGTGGATGCCGCCTGACTCCGCCCGCTCCCGAACCCCAGCCGCGTGGATGGTGTCGGCAGAACCTTATCTCGGCTAGCCATGACTCCTGCAAGCCCCACTAAATGAAGCCTGCTCTGTGTAGAGGCACAGGTGTGTGCGTGTGTGTGTGTGTTCATGTGTGTGTTCATGTGTGTGTGTTCATGTGTGTGTTTGTGTGTGTTCATGTGTTTGTGTGTGTGTGTGTGTGTGTGTTTCACTGTGTTTGTGTGTGTGTGTGTGTGTGTGTGTGTGTGTGTGTGTGTGTGTGTGTGTGTGTGTGTGTGTGTGTGTGTGTGTATTCATGTGTGTGTGTTCATGTGTGTTTGTGTGTTCATGCATGATAATGTGCCAGTGAGCCGTATACAGCAGGAGATGTTTTAATGTCCCAGGATGTTTTGTGGTGGTCTCTTAGTTCTTCTTAGTTGTGTATTCATCCGTCAGCTACTTCACGCCTGGTTGCTTCACATGCGTGTGCGTGTGTGTGTGTGTGTATACGTGTTTGTACATGTGTGTGTGTGTGTGCGTGCGTGCGCGTGTCTTTGTGCGTGTGTTTGTGCGTGCACGTGTGTGCATGTGTGTGTGCGTGCGTGCTCATGTCTGTGTCTGTGCGTGTGTGCGTGCGTGCGTGTGTGTGTGCCCATGTGTGTGTGTGTGCGTGTGTGTGTCTGTGTGTGCCTGTGTGTGTGCGTGTGTGTGCGTGTGTATGTGCGTGTGTGTGCCTCTGCAGGGAGGAGGCATTTGAGAAGTGAGCGAGGCGAGAGCGTCAACACGCTGGCTTAGAGCATTAGCGCCTGTGTCGTAGCAGCAGTCTTTTTTCACCTCCCCGATGAGGAGAAGGAGCGCATGGTGCCGACGAAAGGAGAACCACTTCACCCAGCGTCGTCTTACAGAGTGCTCCACCTCCCCGATGAGGAGAAAGAGGAGGAGGAGAGCGCATGGGGCCGACGAAAGGAGAACCGCTTTACCCGGGGTCGTCTTACGCCACGTTCACACTACATGCGTCCGTTGACGGATCTCATTGAAATGCATTGTGGGTCCGTCCGTTCTGTCGGCTCCGTCGACTGCGTCAAAGAGTTAAGAATTGTTCAACTTTTCAGGTAGCAACGAATCCGTCGGCCAATCAGATCGCGTTATGCAAATACACACAAATACACTGTCCAATGAAATCGCCTTTGTGATGCTACCCGGGTAAAACACATATGATGTGTCAAAAAAGCCCCGATACCTCCCGTCATCCGTTGACGGACATGTGCAGTGTGAACGTGGCGTTACAGAGTGCTCCACCTCCCCGATGAAGAGAAGGAGCGCATGGGGCCGACGGAAGGAGAACCGCTTCAACCAGCGTCGTCTTACAGAGCGATCCACCTCTTCACCTTCCCACCTCGTCCGCTCCAAGCAATTCTGGTTAAAAAAGATGTGAACTTTTCTTAAAGGAGTCGTCAGTGCCAATCGTTTATGATATAGAAAGACTCTTCACCAACGTCAACAGGGAAATGGAGGAGAAACGTCCATTCTGGGGATGTCTGAATATTGATTATAAAAACGGAAGCAATGCGACGCTTGTCTGGTCTACAACAGCAGTCAGAGTGACGCTTCGCTGTCATAGACAACAAAGACTGTTTGTTTTTGAATCTGTCTGCCAAGTGCCTATATGCCCCCAACACTCTCCCCGTAAACATATACGTTGCTGCAGATCGGTGCAGGTGTAGTGGAGGCAGAGGTGGCTGAAGGTGAACTGTGTTGCTTGAGGCAGCGTGCAGCCAATCTCAACAGGCTGCTGTGCTGCTGTCTGCAGATCGCTTGGATGTTTTTCCACCGATGGGCATGTTGCAAAGGGGGCTTCTGATGTGGCGATGGGCTAGATGGAACTGATGCCCCCACTGCCTGTCACACTATGAACTATTTTTCACTATTTTTATCCAAAGTGACAAGCAGGGATTTCCTTCTTTTAACCATCACTCATTAACGATCGGGTGAGGGGTTAGGCATCTCCTCAATCCCTGAGTCCTTTCAGCTGTGCGTCTAATACCCATACCTCGAGACGATGCCAGAGAACACCTCTGCTAGACACAGCGATGACAGCTGATGCCGCTATGATCCACACGGCAGCGAGCCGATGCTTGTGTAAGCCCGCCACGCAACAGTACTGACCTGCAACAGAAGTGTGTTCTGTCAGACCTGCTTCCAAAGGATTATGTTCAGTTGAATCAATGAGTGAGGTTTTACCAGCACTTACAAGGCGGTTTATATTAATGCAAACACAGCCCTTTTCTGTTTCACATGGAATCGAATGCGGTCAAGTATTTGGCGCCTCGATCGGTGTCCCAGCAGTAACATAGTAAAACAGGTATTTTTAAGACCATACGACCAGAAATATAAGAGATATAATGGGCGTGCACTGAACCGTTTCCTCTATTCGCCCCTCAACCATGGTAGGCTTATTGTGCTCTCGCCTCAGTTCTAATAATGTACGTCAGGGTTCTGTGTGTTTCTACCCCCCCAGCCTTCCAACCCGCTCCACCCCAGCACTAACAACTTGACACCAAGGCATAGCAGCAACCCAATCGTCAATCCTCATCCTGGGAAACACAAGTCAAGCCTCAACGGTCCTTCCTCCAGAGTGAGGAACGTTTATACAGGTGGTTAGCCTAGCTTGTCTTCTGTTGAGTCTTTGAGTCCAACGAATACCCTTTATGTAACACTTGAAATCCTTACTTTTTCATACTTTTCAAGTAGGATTCCTCAGGAGGGTCGTTAATCACTTTCAAACCATGTTTTATTTCAGTAATTTGCTGCTATTGTTATTGATTGGGTGCCATTATAACTCAGGGGATATAGCACTGAAACCCCCAGTGAGATGTAATGAAGATGTGTGAGGTTTGCCGTCAGCGCTGAAATAGTTTAAGCCTTGTGGAAGGTAAAGTTTAGTATGATTATCAGGAGAGAACAAGCACGTTAAATATAAACCGCCGAATCGCCAGCCAAAGAAAAAGGCCTCTCTACAGGGAGGTAGAGAAAAAAGTTGAATACAAACAGGAGGGAATTGTATCATCAACATGTTTGTTTAATTTCAACACACTCTTCAGAATTATCATAGTTATTAGATACATAGTCAAAGAAAGTTTGTTATCGAGTTGTAACCTGTTTCAAGGTTCAAATATTTCATAAATATTTACCAGTTGCATT
The DNA here is from genome assembly GCF_026213295.1 of Gadus chalcogrammus. Classification (NCBI taxonomy): domain Eukaryota; kingdom Metazoa; phylum Chordata; class Actinopteri; order Gadiformes; family Gadidae; genus Gadus; species Gadus chalcogrammus. The sequence goes on along the minus strand of NC_079414.1, from coordinate 25,784,545 downwards.
CATTGGAAGAAGGCTTTTCATTTCCTTTGAATTAATTGTTTATGATTTTGAAGTTCTCTAGAAAATGTCTCTATTCTATTTCAACAATATCACCGGATTGGTATTTACCAATTTTCGAAGTTAGTTGTCTGTCTCATCTAAAAAGATTTCAAAATAATCAAAAGACAAATAAGAAAAAAATAAGTCAGGCAGCCGAGAGGTGTGAGAGTTAAATTAAAAGAACATGTCTACTCTTATAGTTTTCACCTAAAATAGCATTAAGCTATGATCTTAATTTAGCTTAATCTAGCATTAACCATTTGATGTGCCTTATCAGCCTGGGAAATGTAGGACCCTGCGAACATATGAGTGATCCCGGCAGAGACCTTCATATCTGGACCATCAGACCTTAACCCCAACTCCATCAGATACACAGGAGCATTATGTATTTCAGCAACCACAAAAACGCTAGTTTCCTCAGCAAGATGGCCGTCACTCATCTACTCGGAATCTCAATATCATTATTTGCACCACTGCTCCTTCCCTTCTTCTTCTTCTTCTTCTTCTTCTTCTTCTTCTTCTTCTTCTTCTTCTTCTTCTTCTTCTTCTTCTTCTTCTTCTTCTTCTTCTCTGCCTCTCTCCTGCCTCTGCTTCGTCCACCACTGGTCTCTCAGTGGTGGTCCTCACCTTGGCCAGAGTGCACCAGCCCCCCATCACTAATACCACCATAGTGCTGCCTCTCTGTAATGACACACACACTGCTGTTTTTAACCTCTGCAGCGCAACCTCAATTAAGAGCTTAATGGCTGCCAGTATCATTTGTCGGCTGCAGCAAAAGCACAATCCTCAGACTTGTACCTTTTGTTTTATACGCGGTTCCCACATTATGTTTCCAGGGCTGGACGATAAAGATATGCGAGGCAAGGCATATTGAACAAGGCAGTAATGTTGGCAGTAATGTTAGTGGTTAAGTGTGGCGTCCCCCCTCACGGTCGAGGGGGGAATAAAAAGGATGTGAGAGAATAATAGGAGGAATCTGGAGACTGTAGGTAGAGTGGGAAGCGAGGAACAGTACCACTGGGAAGGCAGTTTAGCATTGAGTCATATTAATGACCGCACTGAGTCGATGTGCCGTGTTTTGTGTATCTGGACGAAATGTCCCAGTGGTAGGGAGTTAAAAAAAAGGTTACAATTGGTGGGAAAATGGAACGAAAAATCCATATAAATACTCTCGAGCATCCGATTTTGGTACGGAGCCCCCTTTCACACATAAACACGGGCCATTGCCGGCAACTCGAGTGCGGTAATTTTCTCCTCCTTCCAGACTTTCAGCCCTTTATCTGGAACATTTCCTGTAACAGCGTGTTCCAACCCGACATGACGTTCCCGGGAAGGGCTAGATATGATTGCTGCATTCTTGTTAACAGTGCATTTAATAGATCACTGATGCTTCCTAGGATCGTGTGTCAGGCTCATGGACGTGCTGTTGGTTGAACGTTGAAGCCAGAGGACGATGAACTGGCACAGACACAAAAATGAAAAAGAAAAAGATCAGCAAGGAGGACAAAGATGGCTAACATTTGAGGAGGCTGTGGGTGGTCCTTATCCGACTATATTTTGTCCAAAAGGATTCTAAGGATCACTATTTAATTCAGATGTACAATTATGGAGAAACTCTTTCACATTTCTTAAGTAATTGAATGACTAATTTAGAGTACTTTTTAAAAGGCGATGATCGCGTTGGAGTTCTCTGACAGGATTTTATGTGCAAATTACCAGCTTTATTATATTACTCAAACCCAAAATGAAAAGCAGCGCAGAGCCAAATGCTAAGGGGTTGATATGAACATTGTAAGGGCATTCATTAATGTACAATTATTAATTCAGTGTTTTAGTTGTGGCAGGTACAGAAGTGTTACAACTCTAACCTACGAGTCAAGACCTTTTCTATGATTTGTTTCCATAGAAACAACCTGGAAATGGCTGCAAATTACACGTATTCCCATTTACTGCCAGTCCATCAAGTGGGTGATTATCTGGATTATTTCCCTGTATTTCTTCAGACTTTTTCACAATTGCAGTCACTCAGATCATGGCCCAGATCAAATGCCAGATCAACTAACCCGGCGATTTGACCTTCATTGGTACAGCAGAAAATGGAAGGGTTATGTATAAATTGAGTTTAGAGTGAGGCCTGTTCTGTGCTTGTAGTCGACTGGCAAATGATTCAGAAGACATTCTAGAGAGAGAATCTCGTCATAGTAATAAATATACCAATGCAAAAATATTGGGCAACAAAATAAATGTCATCGCTTGAATTGGTTATGGACTGGAATGGATTTTAAATAGGTCAAGAAGTTAGGAGTAATGTGATTTGAGGTGATTATGGGGTCAGGTCGGAATTAAACTTGGCAGCAAATTAGACATGAATTGCCAACAGCCGCACATATGTAATCAGTCTAGGAGCGATGCTGCAATCTCCTCCTCCTTCATCCTTCAAATCATCAGGATTTTCAGCTTTACCGCTATCTTCCTCAACATAGAGTCCGAGTCACCTTCCGGATTCTAATAAAGATAGGCACACGCAAAAGGCCACCGTTTGGTAAAACAAGCGAGGGGACTGGTTATTTGGATCAAGGGATATGATTGGACAGGGAGCCGACTTCTACTCCACCACTGAAGACTAGTTCCGTCCTTGCTATTCTCATTCTCATTATTTTCCCGAATTATTTGCCAACGATTTGTGCAAATGATGAGAGAGCGGACAACATAATCATATAAAAGCAAAATATTAAGTGCATATTAATTATTTCTGTACACATATAATGTATTTGTGTTATCTGCATAGTGTGCCATTGAGACATCTTGTCGGCATAAATGTTTAATCACTGCATCTGTCACAAATTACTAAGCATTATCTGTTTCAAAGGTTTTTCTCTTTTATAATTGTTACGGATAGCAACATCGGAAAATGGCTGCTTTCCGAAACATTAAAATTGAAGACAAAAAAGAGGACAAGAGATAGTCAATAAGGAGATAAAATAAACTATATCAAGTAAATCGAGGAATAGTAAAGGAGAGGGAGAAGTATCATATTCATAGAAAAGTAAATCGACTTTGCCAATGATTTACGTTTCCCATATGAATATGCGTCTCTCCTTTATTTCCCCTGTGTCTAGCTACAAAACTGACATAAAAACAGAGATCAGACGTAGAAATGTCACTCATCCGTGGTTAAGATAGCGCCTTCCTTCTTCCTCAGATCCCATGAATAAGCCCACCTAGTTCTTGAAGATTTGAGAAAGCATGGCCTATCAGCCTCAGAACTCTCTTTACCTCATCCCCACATTTTTATCAGTGACTTCTCATCAGCAGCTAACATGTAAAAGATATCGCTGACTCCAAAAAAAAAGAGGGGGGTTTAGCTGAATGTCAGCACCCGAAATAGCATGTAAAAAGATGAAAGTGAAAAAAAAACATTTCCACCCTGCGTTTTGAAAAAGTTTGGATGGAGTGACAGAAATCTATCGATATGCACTCTGTGAGAATGTGTAGAGTCAAGGGAAACTCTCCTGGTCTTGCTGAGTTTCTAACACTTTATTCTCAGAGCATGTACCTGACCATCGCTGAGTATAGCTGCTGCTTTGGCCTCACTTGGTCAGCCTACTCCTCCTGGGAAAAAGCAAAGATATATGTTGATGTGATATTGCTAATCATCATTTGTCATTTTAAAGACTTACTTTAACTCCAGATACAGTTAATTGAGCATCAGAAGTTAGACCGTCTGCTCAGAACCTTTTGGCTGAGAGGTTAACTTAATTGTTAAAAAAAAAGTTAAGGAATAATAATTATACATGCACACTTGACAGTTTATACACTTGCACAGTCTTGAACAGAACATATCACCAATAGATGCATTGGTTCTGTTGTATTTCTGGTGAACGAATATCCATCAGACGAAGACATCAATTATGACCTTACATCATTCATTGTGGATAATGGTAGCTATTAGTGCATGCCGCTAATATTTAGTGATCTGATGTTCCCCATCAGATCACTTGTACACATATTCACGACACTGCTGCTAACAGTATTTCACACAGAGAGAGCTCAGCCCTGCTGTGGCATTGTAATTCCATCCAGTTACTTGGCGCCATATATATATATACATATATATATCTTCCAATTTTGCTTTGATATGTAATTGGAATCACATAGGAGTCTTTTTTTAAGAGGCAGATGTGCAGAATGGAATCAGAGCCACGTGGAAACAAAGCCTCCCACCAGAAGACTGAGGAGTGTGTTATTGCATTTGAAGACAGGTGCTGGCTGGTGAATGGTTCTCTGGAGCATGTCAGTGTTTGTGGGTTTATGCGAGTCATGCCGTCTGTGTGTGTGTGTCGGTTTGTCTTCATATGAGCGGTGTGTGTGTGGGTAAGGGGGGGCCCTATTATTTGTGAAGTTACAGCCACGTCAGACCAGATAAAAATTAATGACTTTCCCTGCTGAGCTGCAGCTACCTCGGTGGAGCTCAACACACGCGCACATAAGCCCCCACACACACGCGCACACACCTGAGCGCACACCGACACACACACACGCAGGCAGAAATCCTAAGCAGTTGCACAGGTATGTGTCAGGGAGAGTTAAAATTACA
>NC_079414.1:25769909-25772409 GCF_026213295.1 Gadus chalcogrammus | reverse complement strand
TCTTCTTCTTCCTCTTCTCCTTCTTCTTCATCATCTTCTTCTTCTTCTTCTTTTTCTTCTTCTTCCTTTTCTTCCCCTGCGCTCCTCCTCCTCCCTGCTCCTCCCCTCCTCAAAGCCCCAGTTGCCCGCGGTCTTAATGCGCCGCTAAAGCCTTCCACGACTCTCCAGGTCTCTGAGAGCTAACCTGAAGCCCACCTCCTGCTCCAGCATGCAGCCGTCCCGTCTGCATGGCGCTGCGGCCATGGCTAATGCCAACAATGTTACTGGACTAGGCGGTATATTATAGTGACAGCTTATGCCACATGGGGGAGGGGGGTGAATGTGCGGGGGTTGAGTGCAGGTCTCTGTCACCTGATCGCCTTCCACATTCAAAAAGCAATTAGGTACTCCGTTGCTCCCTGCATGTCCTTCTCTCACTGCTTCCTTCACTGCTGATGTAATTTGTAATTAGCAGAAGGTGGAAACTTTTAATGGAGTCCCAACTGGCTCCGAGCAGATGAAAGCTCATTTCTTGTCTCATTTGGACTGTATTGGTTTGGTTCATTTGTGGATGTAGTTGAAATCTCATTTGGTTATATATTTATGCGTGCGTGTCTGTGTGTGTGTGTGTGTGTGTGTGTGTGTGTGTGTGTGTGTGTGTGTGTGTGTGTGTGTGTGTGTGTGTGTGTGTGTGTGTGTGTGTGTGTGTGCGCAAATATACACTTTTTTTTTCAAGGTCAACATTTTTATTCAATGTTATATTGAATAAAAATTGACACTTTAGAATATTAAATTTAGAATATTCATATATTTATAATATTTAAATAAAATAAATGTCTATATTTATTCAACATAACAAAAAGGCAGAACCATTCAAGTCACAGTGATACTTTCTTGCCTGGCAGATTAACACTTGTATAGTTAGTGAGATGGCAGAAGTTAATTATTGAGAAGCAAAATGTTCAATATTTTGATATTATATGATGGAGGAACACGACGATGATCAGACTTTTGAAAGGTAAAACCAAGATTAATTTATTTTATTCTAGGTTTTATTCCCTCAATAAGACGTTAATAATGAGCTGCCTCAAATGATTTGAACCAAGGGCAAACTCTCCTTCTTTTGGCTCATGTATGAATTTCTATTAACTTTTTTGTGGTCTATGAATAATTGACTTTTTGGAAGTAATTGCTGCCATGTTCAAACCCGTTGTACAGAGTATGGTATTTCTTGCAAATGAAAAAAGCTAATCAAATACTGATAATTAGGGCAAATCTTTGAAACGTAAGACATTGCAATATTCACTAGATAAATTAAAAATTCATTTTCCGAAAACCTTGTGGACAAACATTGACCATTTTCCATCCTCGAGGTAAAGATAATCGATACAATTTCATTTCTGCACAAATTGATGTCCTCTGTAAGCATCTTACCTAAATGCTTTGCAATAGTACATCGTTCATCGATATGCACAGATACACATTCCCAGCCACAAAAACAGACACACACAGACACACACATACACACACACGCTCACACACACACAATTTACCAATAAATCCAACTTAAATTTAAGTATAGGAGAGTTGAGGGAGTTATTGTGTGTGTGTGTGTGTGTGTGTGTGTGTGTGTGTGTGTGTGTGTGTGTGTGTGTGTGTGTGTGTGTGTGTGTGTGTGTGTGTGTGTGTGTGTGTGTGTGTGTGTGTGTTTGTATGTGTGTGTGTGTGTGTGTGTGCGTGTGCGTGTGCGTGTGCGTGTGCGTGTACGTGTGTGTGTGTGTGTGTGTGTGTGTGCGTCTGTGTGTGTTTGAGAATACGTATGTGTGTATTAGCGTTTTTTTATATGTGTGTGTCTCTGCGTGCATGTGTTCCCTTCTGTGTGTGTTTTTATGTCCGTGGTTGTGTGCGTGTGTGCGAGCATGTGTGTGTGTGTGTGTGTGTGTGCGTGTGTGTTTACGTGGTAGTGCGCACGATCTAGATAATGGTATTTCTGGACATACACCAGGCTATTATTGTAAATCAGAAGGCCTTTCAAGCCCTCTTACACAAAGTACCAGTTTCTCACAGCAGCCCATGGTGGCCATATAGAAATTACATGAATATGGATTAGACCGCAAAGAGGTATGGAGAGAAGGCAGGGATAGATGGAGGCAATAGAGGAAGGATTGAACGAGAAAGAGAGAGAGATAACATTGAGGATGCAGGGAGAGAGGGAGAGAGAGAGAGACAGAGAGAGAGAGAGAGAGTGTGTGTGTGAGAGAGAGAGAGAGAGAGAGAGAGAGAGAGAGAGAGAGAGAGAGAGAGAGAGAGAGAGAGAGAGAGAGAGAGGGGAAAAGAGGAGAGAGGTTAAACGAAGAGAATGTGACAATCGATGGTTAGCAGGGATTTACCGCCGTGCCAAGTTACGACCCAAACACATTTCAGCAGCTGGATGCTCTCGCTGCTGCACTTCACTCACAATCATCATGTCCACCTCAGAAAAATATGGCTCATGTTTTTCGGTTTTTGTTGTGTGTTTTTG